>NC_092768.1:21911221-22125613 GCF_047496795.1 Chiloscyllium punctatum | reverse complement strand
GTTCCACAGGGATCATCGCTGGGTCACATTTATTAACTGTATGTATCAATGACTTGGATGAGGAAAGTGAATGGACTAAAGCCAAGTCTAAGGATGACAACTGAATAGGTGGGAAGGCAAGTGATGAGTGTAGTGACTGTATTGAGGTTAGTCAGGTGACCCTCATCGACTGTGAGTTCTCTGATTGGGGATTTAAATCTGGTCCAATCGGGGAGCCCTGGCTGAGAGATAACAACAGGAGTATTAGATATTCTGATGCTCTGAGGGAACTGTCTCAGTGTCAAGGACATTCCATGTGCAAATAAAGGGTGACTTTCTCAAGGGATCCTAGTCTCTGTGGAGTTATTTCAGTGGCAACGAGAGTAAAACATGCTCCTGAAGAAATTCACTCACAAGAATTGTCTTTGAATTGGGGTAAGCATGTCTAGCATCATGTCAATATTTGGGAAGCTTGACTCATTTGATTCTGCCATCAAAGACTGGGTGCAGTATGTGGAAAGAAATTTTTTACACGCAGATGACATTGGAGTAGATGAAAAGCAATGAGAAATTTCCCTGATAGCTTGTGGACCTGCAGTTTTTTCTGTAATTAGGAGCTTAACTTTCCCTGAAACACTCGATAATAAAACCTTTCAAGAGTTGACAGATTTGCCACCTGGAAGTTTCCTCCAATTTTGAGAAGATACTGTTTTTACTCGGCTATTCAAGAACCGGGGAATCCTTATCAGGATTTTTGACAAGATTAAGACTGGTAGAGGCATGTGACTTTGGTTTAACTCTGAAGAAGCTGCTCAGAGCAGATTTAGTATGTGGAATTAATAATGTAACCTAACAAAAGTGCCTAATAGCTGAAGCACAACTCTCCCCAGTCCGACTAAGCTTGGGAACACCATTGCAGTGAAGGCAATTGCCGAGCCTCACTCAGGACATATTCTCAACAGAGGGTCCTTCGGTCAGCCCAAGGCAAAATCCAAAAACAAAACGAAGCCTCAGTTCAAATTCTCTTCATGATTCGGGCTGGCAAACCATTGTAGTTGCTGCTCATACGCGGACTCTAGACAGCAAAAGAGTCCAACTAAACCTAAATTGCATAAGAGAATATATCGCCCGGAACCCAGGAGATTGCCCACTTTGGATAGTCCACCTGCATCTGGTTTGGAACAGTCAAATTGCTTAGCAACAAACAAATCGGAACCAATCAAAATAAATGACTGGTTACATGGTCACCTGGTTGTTATTGAGGTTGATAAGGATGGTACAATTTCAATGATCGCTAAACCAGTTTTATGAACAAACTTCACCTTGGACTTAATTTTGCACGAGACATCAACTAGATCCTTATATCGGGGAACCTTTCCAGATTAAGGGGATAATTTTGGTTCCAGGGTCTTGTGAGAAGCAGCTGGTTCAGTTCCCACTCACTGTAGTAAAAGGGTCAGGCCCAAGCTGGATGGGGTAGAATTGGTTGAGAAAGATTCACCTAGACTGGCTCAACATTTCTCGATGAGTAAATGGCAGCCTGAATGAAGTCCTAATGTCGAGCTGGACGTTTTTAAGGAAGGTTTAGGGACTACCAAAGGACACAGGGCCACCTTGCATGTTGACCAGGAAGCAATTCTGCAAGGGTCACTCAGAGCCATTTGCTTTATGGGCAAACATAGATGGAGAAATCAGAAAGCTGGAAAGTGAAGGAGCTACCAAACCAGTCCAGTTTGTGGAATGGACAGCACCGGTCGGACTGATTGTGAAGCCCAATGGGTCGGTTTGCCTTTGTGGGGATTTGAAACAAACAACAAACCGCGGTTCACAGCTGGATAAATCCCCAATTCCTCACACAGAGGATTTATACACAAAGCTGGAGGGGAGGTGGGCTGTCCTTCACAAAACCAGACATGAGTCATGCATTCCTGCAATTGTAGCTCAAAATGATTCCCAGAAATATGCTACAATTAATACCCATAACAATTTCCCAGAACACGAGTCTGCCATTTGAGGTATCATCAGCCTGTGTAATTTTTCTGTGGACAACAGAGAACAATTTACAAGGTCTACCTCAGGTCGCCATTTATTTAGATGATGTGCTAACAACAGGGAAGACCAATAAGGAGCACTGAGAGAACTTGGACACAGTCCTTGAATGTTTCTCCCAGGTGGGCGTACGCCTTAGAAGGGAAAATGTGTGTTCCGAGCTCCCTAAGTGACCTACTTGAGCTGCAGAGACGAGAAGACTGGGTTACACCGACTGGAAGATAAAGTGAGGGCGATCAAAAGTGCCCTTGCTCCCATATCTGTACCTGAACTGAGGGCTTTCCTTGGGCTGGTGAATTATTATGGAAAGTTCATCCATAATCTGGCCTCCATCCTGGCACTTTTGCATCAACTCCAAAAAAAGGATCTGCCTTGGAAATGTTTGCATCGCGAAGCCATTGTTGTTTCTTCACTTCCCTGAAAGCTCTCACCCTCAAAGGTGAAAGGCACACAATCATCTCAACTGAGATCTGGTATTGTTAGTGATATTTCCCCGGATGGTCTCGGGGTAGTTTTAGCTCATGGTTGGCCCAATGGAGAGGACCACCCAATAGTGTATGCATCCAGGACTTCGGCTAATGCAGAGCGTAAATAAGCCCAGATATGAGAAGGAAGGTTCGATGGCCATATTTGGACTCAAGAAGTTCCAGCAATACCTTTCTGGACTTGGATTTGTAATCATAATGGATCACAGAACCCTGCTAGGTCTACTTAAAGAGGACAAGGCAATGTAGCCCATACCTTCAGGCTGAATTCAGCAGTGGGCTCGAATATTACGTCCATATAATTACAAGTTGAAACACTGTCTGGGAGGCCAGGTAGTAAATGTGGATGCATTGAGCTGCTTCCCACTGGTAGATATACTCATGCCACTACATGAGTCCAAAATGGTTTCAAATTTCCAGTCACAGCTGACAATATCAGACATTGGACGCAGAAAGATCTGGTCCTGGCAAAACTGAAACAGCTGGTGGTGATGGGGGTAACCAAAGGGCCATCATACCCAGCACTAAAACCTTTCTGTATCCGGAGAGATCAGATCACAGTAGAAAATGGCATATTATTATGGGAAGCAAGAGTAAATATCCTGAGTGAAGGTTGTCACCAAATCCTGGCTGAACTTTACTAGGCTCTTCCAGGGCTTTACAATATGAGAATGTTGGCGAGACTTTTTGTGTCTGGTGGCCAGTATTGGATGCATTGATGGGCCAGTGCCCAGAGTGCCAACAAGGACACAACATTCTTGGGAATGACCAGGTATACCACAGACTCAGTTATATGTCAATTATACAGGTCCTTTCATGGGGTCAATGTTCTTGGTCATTGGGGACACCCACTTAATGTAGTTGGATGTGTATAGCGTTCATTCGTCAAACGCAATGATAGCAAAACTGCGCATGTCTTTTGCAACACAGGGACTTCCGGAAGTGTTGGTCACGGATAATGGGCCATCATTCACTGGCAGGGACAGTGAGTACTTGCTAAAGTCAAATAGCATTTAACATATAAGAACAGATTCATACCATCCACCATCCAATGGTCTGGCAAAAAGAGCAGTCCAAACTTTGAAAGCGAGCTTAAAGAAACAACCTGCAGCCTAACCAGATACCAAACTGTCCCAGTTTCTATTTGATAAGAGGACCATGCCTCATGCAGCTACAGAAATAGCACCAGCAGAGTTGCTGATGGAGTGAAGACTCGGCACCAGGTTAAACCTGATCTTCCTGGACCTGGGTGGAGGCAGGGGGAGGGTAAAACAGCATCAGGAATACCAGTGACAGACAAAGACTCCGCGAAACGACAGAGACACTTCACTTTGGGGAACAAAGTTTGGTGGAGGAAATGACCCTGAATGATCCTGAGCGGTCAACGTGAGGTCAGGTCCACTGATGTATAAAGTTTGGGGAAGTGCAACAGTCCTGAACAAGCATGTGGACCATATGAAAGCTGCAAACTCGCAAACAGGGCAGAAGCAAAATGTGCCCGGCTCCTGGGAACAGTCAGAAAGGCTGGCAGGGCCTATGGGCTCTCCCTCAGCACTAAGGGTTGAAGAGACCTCAGAATCAAAGATGGACATAGCGGACATTGCCACCTGAAGAAGACAATGAATTCCTTCCGAGATGGTTGGGGTACAAGAGGAGAGAGCTGCTGTACGTTACACGTTGCCCTTATCCAAGGCAGAATCGGAGGAATCTGAGCCGGTGTCAAAAACACTTCAGGCAGAGCTGCAAGGGAAAGAACTGGCCTGTGTCCTCAGGCTCAGAGGGAGAGGGATGTAGTGATTGTGACGAGCTCGGCCAGGTTGATATGAGAAAAAATGAGTTCCCTGATTGGGGTTGTTAATCTGGTCCAATCAGGGAGTCCTGCCTGGCAAGATATAACCAGGAGTGTCAGACCTCCTGTCACTCTCAGTGCTGGCTGTGAGGGAGCTGGATCAGCGTCAAGGACTTTCCAAGTAGAAGCAAAGGGTGGTTTGGTGACGGGATACAGGCCTCTGTGGAGTTATTTCAGTAAGGATGACAGAAAGAGTCTGTGGAGGAATAGAGACAGATTAGGTGAATGGGAGAAACCTTAGCAGGTGGAAGGTAATGTGAGGGAATGTGAGATTATACACTTTGGCAGGAAAGATAAAGTAGCTGGATGTCATTTAATAGATAGAGACCACAGAAAGCTACAGAAGAGAGAGACTCTGTAGTCGTTTGTGAATCACAAAAAGCTAGCATTCATGTTCTGTGGATTACCGCGAGGGCAAATGATATGTTGGCGTTTGTTACAAAGAGAATGGAGTAGAAAATTGGGGAGGTTTTGCTAAAACTAGACAAGGCATTAGTCAGACACAGCTGCAATACTGTGAACATTTTTACAATATATGGACCCCTGGGGGTGGTGGTCACAGATAATGGGCAGCAGGGACTTCAAATATTTCCTATCGTCAAATGGCTTTTGAAAGAATAAGTATTTTGGCATTGGAGGCCTACAGAGAAGTTTCACTGGGTTGATACCAGGCATGGAAGGGCTATGATATGAGGAGAGGTTGAGTAAATTGATCCTGTACTCATTGGAATATAGAAAATGAGAAGTTGCCTTTATTGAAATCTACCTGATTCTGAGAAGACTTGACCAGGTAGCTGTGGAAGGACATCATTCCACCTCTTGGACATCCTCGGACCACAGGGTATAATCTCAGAGTAAACAGTTGCACATTTAAGAACAAGATAAGGAGGAATTTCTTCTTTCTGAGAATTGTGAATCTGGGGAATTCTTTACTGCAGAAGGCTTTTGAGGTTGGGTTATTAGTGAACTCCCACAGAAATGTCCTGGAGTGGAGATGATTGATCTTGAACAATCACAATCATCTTCCTCTGTGCTTGGTATGACTCTAACCAGTGGAGAGATTTCCCCCGATTCCTATTGACTCAGTTTTGCTGAAGTTTCTTAATGCTTTTTTATGTTACACCAAGTTACTTGCTATATTGATGTCAAAGACAGTCTGAGCCATTATTATCCAGCTTTCTTTTTAACTAAGTGCTTAATTATATATCTATGGTATTTGTAAACATAACAATCCAAATAACAGAATATAAATACAGAACAAAGAAACTTAGCTGAGCTTTACCAGGTTTAATAGCTCCCACCATTTCTCTCCACACTGGAAATGGTAAAATGATGTTCAAGCTTTCAGTGGACAGGACACCATCTGTTAGTGACAGTGTCATGGCTCATCCTGTAAATATTAAAAAGATTATCATAAATTTATTGAAAACCTTTCTGAGCAATTTCAGCAACTTGCACTGAGTTTCAGTAAAGTGCATGTCCTACCTCATCTTCCCAGATACTTCCTCCTGAAATAAACAAAGCACAAATCTGAGTTGACAGAGACTGACTGACTTTATCAAGAAAGTAGTAATTACACTCACATTGCTCCAAGCTGCTGTTTCTGATTGCTGCAGTTCTGGAACAGAATAAGAATGGCACACAAAACATACTGAAGCACTGGAGGAAGTAAAGTAAAAATTAAGGAATTGCAAAGGGTGCCAGTAAACATTAACCGACTTCACTCAAGAAAAGATCTGACTTAGATGTTAAAAATTATGAAGGGATTGATCTGTTTGATTCAGTGAAGATGTTTCCACCTCAAAGGAACCAGAAAATCTGTGTTCAAATACATGATCCTGTTAGAGCAGCCCATGATTGAGAGCAGCACAAAATGGCCAGTGGTTGCCCATGACAAAAGCAGCAGAACATGGCTTACAGTAGCTCTAGAGAACTTGGTAAAATATTTTGTTAAATATGTCTGCATAAGTTATAACAACGGTAGCTCTGTGAACGCAAGATAACAGAATTGAGATGGTACAGCAGGCCTCACAGTTATCTGAAGATGCAGCTGCTTACACAGGAGACATAGATAAGAGCATTTCACATCAGAAACCTACATTTAATTTGTAAATCTGTTACAAATGTAGATTTTAGTCAAGATTCCTCAATTAATGATAGGCATAGATTCTGAATTGGTTATAGATTTACACACTTATATAAAGAAAATCCCACTTACAGCATGTGCAAAGAAGTTGTTATAATTATAGTTACAAGATAAAAGTGCTGTGTTTGATTGACATTCCAAGGTTGGGTGAGAAAGAAACTGCTCACAATCCTTAGCTAAAGAATTCTAACATTAGGTATGACCATAGAACTTTATTGGAACTGATGTCACAAATTTTATAACAATTCATAAAAATTAGCATCCTTTATATCACCAATACCAAGATTAGTAGGAAAAATGAATTGCATGACAGAATTCAAGAGGTCCTTCGTGATAAATTATTGGCAATGAATGGAGCTGGCAAGTGACTGAGAAGGAGAATGGCTAACAAGATTGAATATAGCATCCACTATGAAAAGCCCCAAGAAGGGACATAAGAGAATCTGGGAAGCTTCATGAGAACATAGAGGCCTGTGGGTTGACCACGCGCCTGTCCATCTTAGGCCACGCAGTCACAGTATTTCTGAAATTGGAAGTGTATGTAATTAACTAATTAATTATGATTGGTTTGTAATTGCTAAAGGCAGGCTGAAAATGTGTATAGAAATGTATGTCTTTCCTTTATTCATTGAAGAACTCTGGATTTTCAGACAGTCTCTTGCCACCTGTGAAATTTCAATGAACTCTTTGATGCGAGAAGTGTTGAATGATTTATTTGGTCACTCTGCCCCAACAATCTAAATCACAAATAAATTGAATGGTGAGTTCATGAGAAATGTCTTTATTGAGAGAGTGAAGAGGGAAGTGAAACAAAATAGTGTAAAATAAAAGACAAGAACACCTCAATAGCATCAGGGATAGCAAGGAAATAAAGAGCTAAAGCAGAATAGTCCATAGTGTGGAAAGTTACTCACAGAGAACTGCATCCCACATGGGATAGGTGTCTGAGGGAAATGAAAAACACAAACGATGCCTTTTCCCCTTTAAAATATTGACTGCTAATAAAACAAACGCAGACTCTAACTCTCTAGATTGTTGCAATACAGTGCAATTTGACACATAGAATTCCCAAAGAAAACAGGTGTCTCCACACAGTTTCAGGTCATAACACAAAACCATGTCAGTACTAGCCAATGAACCTGAGGCAAAGGAACTGAACACTGGCAAAGTTAATTCTCAGGTCCAATTCCTGAAGAGTCAGGTTTGCACCTTCTGACCAATCAGGACATGAAATGCTATTTAGCGACACCTAATTGGAAAGTCAGGTATTTAACTATGAGGAAATTGTGTTTAATTTTAAAAACATTTTATGTTTAATTTGGATAAGTGCAAGGTATGCCATTTCGATAAAACAAACAAAGACAGGATTTATACAATTAAAGGTCGGGTCTTGAGCAGTGTTGTAAAACAATGACACCTCGGTTTTCAAAATCATAATTCTTTTGAAGTTTTCCTCACATGTATACAGGGTGGTTAAGAAGCCATTTAGAATGTTTGCCTTCATTGTTCAGTCCTTCAAGTATCGGAGTTGGAACATTATGTTGAGGTTGTACAGGACATTGGTGAGGCCTCTTCTGGAGTACTGTGTCCAGTTCTGGTCTCCATGACGTAGAAAGGATATCGTGAAGCTAGAGAGTTTGGAAGAGATTTACCAGGATGTTGACAGGAATGGAGGGTTTGAATTGGAAAGAGAAGCTGGATAGGCTGGAGTTTCTTTCACTGGCAGTCGAGATGTAACCTGAGAGGTTTATAAAATAATCAGGGGTACAGACAAAGTGAATGGCAGGTGTCTTTTCCCTTGGGAAGAGGATGTCAAAATTAGGGGGCATATTTTTATGGTGAGCGGTGAAACTTTTAAAAAAAACTATAAGAAGCAACTTCTTTCACACAGAGAGTAGTTTGTGTGTTGAGTGAATTTACAAAGGAAGTGTGAATGTGGGTACAGTTACAACATTTAAAAGACATTTAGACAAGTACATTAATCAGAAATGTTTGGAGGGATATGGGCCAAGGGCAGGCAGGTGGGACTAGTTTAGTTTGGGATTATGGACAGCCTGGACTTGTTGGACCGAAGGATCTGTTTCCATGCTGTGTGACTGTGTGTTTCCACTGTTTTCAGGGAGCATACATTGAGTATCAAATATTTTTACCTCACTTAACTCTCGTAAGGCTGTGTTTTATTGAAAGGATGCACAGCCATGTTGAGGTTTAGTTAGCAGTTAGAACCTGTCAAATGTACCCAGCCCAGTGATAAGTAGATTGTCTACCCAGGATGAGGTATGTAACTGTGCTTTGTGTATAAAAATCCAGATATTTGTAATGTGCTCCTCAGGGATACAATGGCCTGCCTGTAGGACAGGGGTGGTGGATACCTGCCTTAACAGCCTGAACCAGGAAAAGGCCTTTGACAGGACATCACACACTGACATGTGGGACTTGCTCTCCAAAATGGGCTTTGGGAGGGAATCTGCAATTGAATCTGACTGCTCTACACCAACATCCTTAGTGCAGTCTCAATTAATGGGTGGGAATGAGACAGCTTCCCGATCAGATCCAGAGTCAGGCAGGGCTGCCTACTCTCTCCTGCCTTGTTTGTGCGTTGTATACAGCCCTTTGCTGAGTCCATCAGGAAGGACGTGAGCCTGAGATGGGGTGACTATTCCAGGCAGCGGAGGCCTACAAGGGAAAGCCTCCCTGTACATGGATGATGTCACTGTTTTCTGCTCAGATCTGCTGTCACGTGCACAGACTCATAAGCATCAACGACCAGTTTGAACTGGTCTCAGCAGCCAAGGTAAATCAAGGCAAGAGCAAGGTCATGTACTTTGGGAACTGGGCTGACCAATCCTTCATGCCTTTCACCATCAGGACAGATTACCTGAAGGTGCTGGGAATATGCTCAGAGGAGCTGGGGCATAAACAAAAACTTGAGAGGAGAGTATTGCCAAGGTAAGACAGAAACTGGTCCTTTGGGAGCAGCATTTCCTCTCCATTGCAGGTTAAACATCTGGTTATTAGGTGTGAGATACTCTCACTGTTGTATGAGGGGCAGGTCGGGCCCATTCCCAGAACCTGCATTGCTGCAATTACCCGAGTCATCTTCCACTTCATCTGGAGGTCTAAGTTGGACATGTCACAGGAACACCATGTACAAACCTCTGGATAATGGGGGGAAGAATATACCCAAGATCACCCTCATCCTGATGGCCACCTTTGTGTGTGGCTGCATCAAGCTGCACCAAACACCAAGTCTCACTATGTACTGAGGTTCTACCTGTCCCTGGTGTTGGGAAGGGTGGGACTGGCCTTGTATTAGCAGAGTGCTCCAAGTAGTTGGACCATTCCATATCACCTGTCCTCCAGGTAGAAATTTACAAACAAAAACACCTTTAACCACAATTGATCAGCACAGATCATCCCCAAGAGCCTGCAGGAAATGAGTGGGTGGGTCTTGTCGGCTTGTTCCTTGAGCAGATTGTCAAAGGCATTGCCAGAACTTCTTAACAAGCACCAGGACGTTGCTTGGTTGCTGGTGAGAAGGGCACTACCTGTGAGATCTTTCATATATACCCAGAGTCTCTCCAACTGCACACGTTGCCCTTGAAGTGGCTGTGGAAGGTAGAGACTGTCACACATCTCCTGCTGGAATGTGCCTTTACAAAGAAAGTCTTGAGAAAGATGCAGTGGCGTTTGTCAAGTTTCATCCGCAGTAGCTCAGTGACGCGTGACTCTGTGTTGTACGGTCTGTTCCCTGGGACACACAGTGAGACAAACATTGACTGTACTCAGAGGACCATCAACTCAGTGAAAGATGCTCTTTGGTCTGATCGAAACCTGTCGGTCTTCCAGGGCGAGGAGTTGACCTCAACTGAGTGTTACAGACTGGCACATTCCAAGGTTCAGAACCACGTGTTGAGAGATGGACTAAAGCCTAGGGCAGCTGCTGCAAGGCGCAGTGGGTAAAAACCATCACCTAAAATCTTTCTGCTGAAGTTAGATGGAGGTGCACTCAGTTATCAGACCCTCCCAGTGCCTCAAATGTTTGTAAATATTGTCTTGTACAAGTAAGAAATGCACTGGGTTTGTTTGTTCTCCCAGATATAATTATAACATTTAAAAGATATCTGGGTCGGTATATGAATAGGAAGGAAGGGTTTAGAGGGACATGGACCAAATGCAAGAAATTGAGACAAATTAATTTCGAATATCTGTTCAGTATGGACAAGTTGGACTGAAGGGTCTATTTCCATTCTGTATCTCTCTGAATCTGACTCTATATGTAAAGAGTCGAACAGCTCTAATAATATTGTATGGATATACAGACTTTTATGAATAAACAATATTTTTGAAATACACCAACTTGTAATTTGAACGGTTTTCCGCATGGATGTGAATAAATCACTTGCATCTTGGGCTGGAGCTGTGAATTGTCGACTGCTTTTTTAATTTAGCCTTTTAATCGTGAGGAGAATTTCAATAGTGAGACCCACAATCATCAATGAGATTGAGGAAAATGTATGAAACAGGAGAGTGGACAAACACATGAGGGAAAGAGGAGCAGAAAGGGATATTGGAGGAATGACGGAGAATGGGAACAAGTTTATGAGGATTACATTCTGAGTTTACTTTCCGTGAACTAAAATTAAATATAATCCCTCAGCTGCAGAAATATCACTCCGTCTTTTTGTTCCAACTGTTTTTCCAACTTTGAGAGTTTCTCCTGAAGAGAATTTAAATTCTTTTGAATTTTGCCAAGATTTTGCTGCATTGTTCTGAGAATGTTTTCCTCTTGTTCCCTGAGATCTCGGAGTAAACACTGCTCTTTCTCAGTGAGAAACTGGTGTATTTTAGTGAACTCGGATTTGATGCAGCTCTGTAGATTTTGGGATTGCACCTAAAAGAGCAAATATAGAGACAATCTGCTTCTGCAGTAAAACACAACAAAGGAGGGAATCAAATTTGGAAGCTGAGCTCGTGGAAATTTTACCCGAATTTGGGAAATCTTCTGTTTCTGCTGCCGCTCCATTTCTATAGCCGCCGATTTCTTCCCTGTGAGAGATTCCAAGGAAGATTTCACCCGATCCTGGGATTGGGAGAGAAAATCAGAAAATAAAAGTATTAGATCATGAAAATGTGATGAAATAATCAGAAGATGGAATCGGTTTCCTTTTACCTTGTAGATTCCAACCGCTTCTTCAATCGGGATGAAGCGGTGCTCCCTGTGTTCCCGGGAAACTACACAATTTACACAAATCAATTTCTCGTCAGTTTCACAAAAAACCTTCAGTTCTTCCTGATGTTCCTCACAGTGACGTTTACTTCCCTTCTCTTGCGGATTCCGATTTAACTTTCTAACTTTCTCAGATAGATTCGCTAAGGCCCGATTTACCCTGAGGTTTCTGTCTGGAAACTCCTGTCTACATTCCGGGCAGGAGATTCTCTCCTGCTTTTCCCAACTCTGGGTGATACAGGAGCGGCAGAAGTTGTGTCCACAATCCAGTGAAACCGGATCGGTGAAGAAATCCAGACAAATGGGACAGATTACCTCCTCGGTCAAACTCAGGAAATGCTGTTTGAAATCCATGCTGTTTGGTATTCCTGATGAAGGGCTTTTGCCCGAAACGTCGATTTTCCTGCTCCTTGGATGCTGCCTGAACTGCTGTGCTCTTCCAGCACCACTCTAATCCAGTATCTGGTTTCCAGCATCTGCATTGTTTTTACCTGTTTGATATCCATGTCCACCCTCAGCACTTCCGGATTCCATCTATTTTCAGTTTCAGTTTCCCTGCGCCGCTGAACACATTCAGCTCAGTCACTCCCTCAGGGAGGTCAGTGCAATCCTCAAGGAATTCTTGGTATTGGCTGCTCTCGGCCCCGCCCACTCTGAGAGGCGGAGACAGTCCCCAGAGCAGAATGAGGAATAAACAGCGTTAGAGCAGCGACAGGGAATCCCTGAAGCCGGGAGGTGAGAGGGAAGGTCGGTTGGGAGTGGGGTAGGTGGGTGGAGAGAGGATGGGAGGGGGTGGGGGTTTTGTCCTGGGAGTGACTGGCAGCCTGCTGCTCTCCTTCATATCCTTCAGTCCCAAAGCAGTCCCAGACACGGATGGCCAAGTTGTGTTTGACTCTGGGGGAAACACAAGCTGAAACTTATTGTCCAGCGCCTCCTCACCTCTCCCTTACAATCCACCAGGATCTTCTCAATCCTCACTGTGGGAGTCACTGCACAGAACTGAAGTGCCTCATCCCTGGTCCCATTCTGGGAAATCTCCCCTTGCACCATCCCTTCGGCCTTGACATCCTTCCGAAAGGGCAGGCCCAGAATTGGCTGCAGCTTGGGCAGGAGACAAGTGGGAATCCTGTTGGTGTCGTTTCCACCATTTCTCCAGGCTCACTACTGGTTCAGTCCAGGGAATTTCACCCCCCCCCCCATTCCCTGGGAGATTCAACCCCAAGGGTTTCCATCAAACCGGACACACGGCAGCAATTCTCCCTCAGATTGTATCTCCCTCTCCCAGAGGGGGCAGGGGGAGTGCTTAAGGGGACATGAGTTCTCCATGAGACCCAGTCTCTTTCACTTCAATGGGCACCACATTCTCACCTCGCCATCCAATTGTATTGGTAAGGTCCTCGGGAGTGTTGCTGAACAAAGAGACCTTGGAATGCAGGTTCATAGCTCCTTGAAAGCAGAGTTGCAAGTAGATAGGATAGTGAAGAAGGTGTTTAGTATGCTTTCCTTTATTGGTCAGAGTATTGAGTACAGGAGTTGGGAGGTCATGTTGCAGCTGTACAGGACATTGGTTAAGCCATTGTTGGATTATTGCATGCAATTCTGGTCTCCTTCCTATTGGAAAGATGTTGTGAAACTTGAAAGGGATCAGAAAAGATTTACAAGGATGTTGCCAGGGGTTGGAGGATCTGAGCTACAGGGAGAGGCTGAACAGGCTGGAGCTGTTTTGCCTGGAGCGTCGGAGGCTGAGGGGCTTATAGAGGTTTACAAAATTATGAGGGGCATGGATAGGATAAATAGGCAAAGTCTTTTCCCTGGGGTTGGGGAGTCCAGAACTAGAGGGCATAGGTTTAGGGCGAGAGAGGAAAGGTATAAAAGAGACCTAAGGGGCAACTTTTTCACGCAGAGGGTAGTACGTGTATGGAATGAGCTGCCAGAGGATGTGGTGGAGGCTGGTACAATTGCAACCTTTAAGAGGCATTTGGATGGTTATGTGAATAGGAAGGGTTTGGAGGGATATGGGTCGGTTGCTGGCAGGTGGGACTAGATTGGGCTGGGATATCTGCTTGGCGTGGACAGGTTGGACCGAAGGGTCTGTTTCCATGCTGTACATCTCTATGACTCTATGTATTCCCAGGCTGAAAGAGGATCCAGTGTCAACAGCAAGGACTTATCAAAGGCTCTGATGACACAAAGTTGGGTGGCAGGGTGAAATGTGAGGAGGATGTTAGGAGAATACAGGGTGACCTAGACAGGCTAGGTGAGTGGACAGAGGCATGGCAGATGCAGTTTAATGTGGATAAATGTGTGGCTATCCACTTTGGTGGCAAGAACAGGAAGGCAGATTACTACCTAAATGGAGTCAAGTTACGTAAAGGGGCAGTACAACGAGATCTGGGTGTTCTTGAATATCAGTTAATGAAAGGAAGCATGCAGGTACAGCAGGTAGTGAAGAAAGCTAATAGCATGCTGGCCTTCATAACAAGAGGAATTGAGTATAGAAGTAAAGAGGTCCTTCTGCAGCTGTACAGGGCTCTGGTGAGACCGCACCTGGAATATTGTGCACAGTTTTGGTCTCCAAATTTGAGGAAAGACATTCTGGCTATTGAGGGACTGCAGCGTAGGTTCACGAGGTCAATTCCCAGAATGGCGAGACTATCTTACGCTGAAAGATTGGAGCAACTGGGCTTGTATACGCTTGAGTTTAGAAGGCTGAGAGGGATCTGATTGAGACGTTGCCGGTGACATGTGACAGTGAGGCAAGGAATAGGGAGAGAGTGCAGTTGAACACGTGGCTGCAATGATGGTGCAGGAGGGAGGACTTCAGGTATTTGGACAATTGGACTGCATTCTGGGGAAGGTGGGACCTGTACAAGCAGGACGGGTTGCACCTGAACCAGAAGGGCACCAATATCCTGGGAGGTAGGTTTGCTAGCACTCTTCGGGGGGTTTAAACTAATTTTGCAGGGGAATGGGATCCGGACTTGTAGTCCAGCAAGTAGATTAGCTGATTTTCAGGATGTCCAAGAACATTGGGAGGCTGTGGAGAAGGTAGCACTGACAGGGAATACTTGCGGACACAGAGATGGGTTCAAGTGTGTATACTTCAATGCAAGGAGTATCAGAAATAAGGTGGGTAAACTTAAGGCATGGATCGGTACTTGAGACTACGATGTTGTGGCCATCACAGAAACGTGGATAGAAGAGGGACAGTAATGGTTGTTGGAGGTTCCTGGTTACAGATGTTTCAGTAAGATTAGGGAGGGTGGTAAAAAAGGAGAGGGGGGTGGCGTTGCTAATTAGAAATTGTATAATGGCTGTAGAAAGGCAGTTTGAGGGGGATCTGCCTTTGGAGGTAGTATGGGCTGAAGTCAGAAATAGGAAAGGAGCAGTCACCTTGTTGGGTATTTACTATAGGCCCCCCAATAGCAGCAGAGATGTGGAGAAACAGATTGGGAAACAGATTTTGGAAAGGTGCAGAAGCCACAGGGTCATAGTCATGGGTGATTTCAACTTCCCAAATATTGATTGGAAGCTCTTCAGATCAAATAGATTGGACGGGGCGGTGTGTGTGCAGTGTGTCCAGGAAGCTTTTCTAACTCAGTATGTAGATTGTCCAACCAGAGGGGAGGCCATATTGGATTTGGTACTTGGTAACGAACCGGGACAAGTGATGGGCTTGTTAGTGGGTGAGCATTTTGGTGATGGTGACCACAATTCTGTGACTTTCACCTTGGTTATGGAGAGAGAGATAGGTGCATGCAACAGGGTAGGTTTTACTATTGGGGGAAGGGTAAATACGATGTAGTAAGACAGGATCTGAGGAGCATAAGTTGGGAGCATAGGCTGTCAAGGAAGGATGTCGTTGAAATGTGGAACTTTTTCAAGGAACAGATACGACGTGTCCTTGATATGTATGTACCTGTCAGGCAGGAAAGAGATGGTCGTGTGAGGGAACATTGGCTGATGAGGGAGGTTAAATGTCTTGTGAGGAGGAAGAAGGAGGCTTACATAAGGTTGAGGAAACAAGGTTCAGACAGAGCATTAGAGGGATACAGAATAGCCAGGAGGGGGCTGAAGAAAGGGATAAGGAGAACTAAGAGAGGGCATGAAAACTCTTTGGTGGGTAGGATCAAGGATAACCCCAAGGCCTTTTATGCGTATGTGAGAAACATGAGAATGACGAGAACGAAGGTAGGTCCGATCAAGGACAGTAGTAGGAGACTGTGTATTGAGTCAGGAGAGATAGGAGATGTCTTGAATGAGTACTTTTCTTCAGTATTTATGAATGAGGGGGACCGTATTGTTGAAGAGGAGCGCATGAAACGAACTGGTAAGCTAGAGGAGATACTTGTTAAGAAGGAAGATGTGTTAGGCATTTTGAAAAACTTGAGGATAGACAAGTGTCCCTGGCCTTGTGGGATATATCCTAGGATCATGTGGGAAACAAGAAAGGAAATTGCGGAGCCGTTGGCAATGATCTTTTCATCTTCACTGTCAATGGGTGCGGTACCAGGGGACTGGAGAGTTGCGAATGTTGTGCCCCTGTTCAAAAAAGGGAATAGGGATAACCCCGGGAATTACAGGCCACTTAGTCTTACTTCGGTGGTAGGCAAAGTAATGGAAAGGGTACTGAGGAATAGGATTTATGAGTATCTGGAAAGACACTGCTTGATTAGGGACAGCCAGCACGGATTTGTGAGGGGTAGGTCTTGCCTTACAAGTCTTATTGAACTCTTTGAGGAGGTGACCAAGCATATGGATGAGGGTAGAGCAGTGGATATAGTGTACATGGATTTTAGTAAGGCATTTGATAAGGTTCCCCATGGTAGGCTTATGCGGAAAGTCAGGAGGCATGCGATACAGGGAAATTTGGCCAGTTGGATAGAGCTGAAAATGTGTTGCTGGAAAAGCGCAGCAGGTCAGGCAGCATCCAAAGAACAGGAGAATCGAAGTTTCGGGCATAAGGCAAATTCTCCTGTTCCTTGGATGCTGCCTGACCTGCTGCGCTTTTCCAGCAACACATTTTCAGCTCTGATCTCCAGCATCTGCAGTCCTCACTTTCTCCTTCAGTTGGATAGAGAACTGGCTAACCGGTCGAACTCAGAGAGTGGTGGTAGATGGTAAATATTCAGCCTGGAGCCTAGTTACAAGTGGAGTTCCGCAGGAATCAGTTCTGGGCCCTCTGCTGTTTGTAATTTTTATTAATGACTTGGAAGAGGGAGTCGAAGGGTGGGTCAGTAAATTTGCAGACGACACGAAGATTGGTGGAGTTGTGGATATTGAGGAGGGCTGTTGTTGGCTGCAAAGGGACTTAGATATGATGCAGATCTGGGCTGAGGAGTGGCAGATGGAGTTCAACCCTGTCAAGTGTGAGGTTGTCCATTTTGGAAGGCCAAATAAGAAAGCGGAATACAGGGTTAACGGTAGGGTTCTAGTAAGGGAAGGAGCAGAGGGATCTTGGGGTCTATGTTCATAGATCTTTGAAAGTTGCCCTCAGGTGGATAGAGCTTGTAAGAAGGCCTATGGTGTATTAGTGTTCATTAGGAGAGGGATTGAATTCAAGAGTCGTGAGGTGATGTTGCAACTGTACAGGGCCTTGGTAAGGCCACATTTGGAGTACTGTGTGCAGTTCTGGTCGCCTCACTTTCGGAAAGATGTGAAAGCTTTGGAGAGGGTGCAGAGGAGATTTACCAGGATGTTGCCTGGAATGGAGAATAGGTCATACGAGGATAGGTTGAGAGTGCTAAGCCTTTTCTCATTGGAACAGCGAAGGATGAGGAGTGACTTGATAGAGGTTTATAAGATGATCAGGGGAATAGATAGACAGTCAGAGACTTCTTCCACGGGTACAACAAGGGGACATAAATTTAAGGTGAAGGGTGGAAGGTAAAGGGGTAGGTTCTTTACCCAGAAAGTGGTGGGGGCTGAGGGAGTGGCAGAGTCAGAATCATTGGTGACCTTTAAACGGCAATTGGATAGGTACTTAAGCTAAATTAGATTACATTACAGTGTGGAAACAGGCCCTTCAGCCCAACACCGACCCGCCGAAGCGCAACACACCCATAACCCTACATTTACCCCTTACCTAACACTACGGGCAATTTAGCATGAGCAATTCACCTAACCTGCACATCTTTGGACTGTGGGAGGAAACCCACGCAGACACGGGGAGAATGTGCAAACTCCACACAGTCAGTCGCCTGAGGCGGGAATTGAACCCGGGTCTCCGGTGCTGTGAGGCAGCAGTGCTAACCACTGTGCCACTGTGCCTCCCACAAATGTTTAGAACAAATGTTCGGCACAACATCGTGGGCCGAAGGGCCTGTTCTGTGCTGTATTGTTCTATGTTCTATGTTCTATAAGATTATTAAAGAATTGGACACTCTGGAGGCAGGAAGCATGTTTCTGCTGATGGGTGAGTCCCAAATCAGGGTACACAGTTTAAACATAAGGGGTAGGCCACTTGGAACAGAATAGAAGAGAAACGTCTTCACCCAGAGAGTGGTGGATGTATGGAATGCTCTGTCCCAGAAAACCGATGAGGCCAAGTCTCTGGATAGAGCTCTTAAGGATAGTGGAATAAAGGGTTATGGGGATAAGACAGGAATGATCAGCCATGATCATAATGAATGGTGGTGCTGGCTCGAAGGGCAGAATTGCCTCCTACTGCACCTATTGTCTATTGATCATCCAGGATCTCCTCAATGTACCATAGAGCCAGCATCAGAGCACAGAGCCCAGGACTGCCATTCAGCACAGCAGCCTTTCCCAGTCATGGGCTCAATTCCCAAGAGGTTAGTGCTGTTGGCTCTCCTCCCACTGGGCAGGCCCCTCGGGAAACATTGCAGCAAACCAGGAGCCCGTGGTGGCAGCTGGCTGTGCTCCAGCCCCAAAACTAATCCTCCTCATCGGAGTCCTATCGCCTCGGGACCAGAACATGTGTATCTCCCTGGAGTGAAATTCAATCCAGTTCTCGGGGCTGGAAGGAGAAGTCCACATCCTAGCCCATTCCTTTCTGAAAACACGGTTTTTGTCACCTGCTCATGAGTCCATATTGTCCACTCACCTTGTGCATCGTTTCACAAATAGCTCACCATTCCTGCAGCACACTGCCCAGACATGGGACAAGCTTTTCCTGATCTAGAGATGAAGAGAACAACAGATTTCTTCTGATTTCTGTTCCGAGTTCATTCCTGAGCCTCCCGTCAATTCCTCAGGGCCCTCTCCTCCTCCCAGACACTTTCTCCTGAAATCCCATTGGTCTCCTCACACATGAGATTCCCGAGGCCCAGAAGTTGCAGTTAAATGTTGTATGGACATGATGTGGAGTGAGCTGCAGCAAAGTGTAGTCCTCATTGATGAGCCCCTCAGGTCTGTCTGTCTCTCTATCCTCAGGCAGGGAGGCTTGCTCAGCACGGCCAGGGCTTTAGTAAATCACATGCTTGTTTCAGGAATATGTTCCCCTCTTCATCTTTCTCCTCATGAGCCATCTTGAACGTCCAGGGGTGTTGAGCTGTCACCCAGTGACTCTCTGCCCCTGAACTTTGTCCAACTCCCTCCCAGCAGCTGCTGGATGTGTCTGGGGAAGTAATCCTCTGAAACCATCCCTGCAGCTCGGAGAGAGGCCATTCCTCAGATCGCCCAGAGTGTGTCTGCTGTCAGGATGGTCTTCCTTTAATGGGGACCCTGAACGGAACGTTAAACTGGTTTCATCTGGTGGGAATGAGTTGCCAAAAATGAAGAGGAAACCAAATGTTAGTTTGTGAGAAATGTCTTTCCCCAGAGATTGGTGAGAATGTGGGGCTCACTGACGCAAAGTGTCATTGAGAGGAATTTCTGGAGAAATGGAGAATGTTGATGGGATTTAATGAGCAGAGGCTAGAAAATGAAAGATCAACATGGATGTAATAGACTGAATGGCCTGTCAGTAACACAGAATAATCTGTCAGCGAACTCCCTCACCTCAGTTGCTCTGTGCCAGTTGCTGTCTCCCCATCACTGTTGTGTCTGAGAGCAGCTCCCTCAGTCCAGGCTGGGGGCACCTCCCTACTCTGCATGGCTCAGTATCACAGCAGATGGTGCATTGACCCACTGAGCAATCAGGGCCACACATGAGGAGCTCAAAAACCAAATCAAGGCGCAGGAACTGATCCAATCAGCACAGAGAGAGGGAGAGGGAGACCCTGATCATCTCCTCTCTCTCACCAGAAATAAGCAACACTGGAACCTCGATCATGCTTTAAAACTGGGAGTCCCTGTTGATCTGGAAATGGGGAGATAACTGGGTTTCCTAGACTTAGTCTGGCACTGAGGTCTTGATCCTTGTGTTAAAATGAGCTGAAAAATGTGTTGCTGGAAAAGCGCAGCAGGTCAGGCAGCATCCAAGGAGCAGGAGAATCGACGTTTCGGGCATAAGCCCTTCTTCATTTTTCCAGCAACACATTTTTCAGCTCTGATCTCCAGCATCTGCAGTCCTCACTTTCTCCTTGCGTTAAAATGTCAAGATGTATCAAATGCTAAAATGTCGTGGATTCAGAGACAGGAGAATGGGAAAGCAGCTGAAAATGTGCCTGAAGGGACAGGATAAGCTGAATGGAGCAGAATCACAGTGCAGTCACAGCTCATTGGGGATAACATAGGCTTAAAGGTGGAAGGTAATTTACTATTTTGAGTATATCCATCATGCTGTAATGGAAGATCTGTCTGTGTTGATTAATAAGTCTGCTGTTTCACCTTGTGTAATAATGTAACTAGTTGTGAGGTGAATCAATGTGCTGAGCTTCAAGCCGGGAGGTCAGTCGATGGAGTTCCAAACGAAGAAGAATTCAGACTAAAGATATCATTGCTGAACAAAACAGGGACACAGACAGAGAAATGTCAGGGTCTGTCACCAAAGAGAGGACCTCCCTTGCCCACAGCAACAGGACTAGAGCCTGTCACCTTTGGGATGTGTGAATGGCCCCTTCGTGCCCTCCTATGATCCAGCAATCACCCCCATTGCTGGCCTGTGCCTGGAGACTGCCCACTGCTGGGAGGAACATGTGATCACACGGAGGTGGTCCTGCATCTCCAGGGAGCATTGATGACCCACTCAGATGGCCTGGGTGAAGGCATTGCTTTATCTGTCAAGGGAGCAGGGTCAGGAAGAGTATAAACTCCATTCTAGAGGTTATTGGTACGGTCACACCTTCCTTTAATCACTTTAGCACTTCAATCAAATATTCTCTCCACCTTCTCCTCTGGAAGGTGGACAACCCAGCTTCTCCAATCTTTCCATGTTACTGAGGTCCCTCACCCCTGGAAACATTTTCAAACTTCTCTGCTCTGTCTCAAAGATTTCACATCCTTCTGAAGGTCTGGTGAAGATAATGGACACAAAACTTCCATTGTACCCAAACCAGAGCTTCTAAAGTCTCATCATGATGACATTGGTTTTGTACTTTCTGTCTCTATTGGTAACACCTCATCAGTTCAACCACTTTCTCCACCCACCCTGCAAACCTCATCAGTTCTCTTCACCAGCCTCCAGATCCCTCAAATGCTGCAATCCATTTAGAATTGGACATTTTCGGTTCAATTCAACATTTTGATTCTATTCTGTTCTCCAAAATGCAAAGGCCCATGTTCCAGCATCATCATCACATACAAATGTACCGGTAGAAACTTCCGGGAAGTTGGGAGAATCTTACCTTTTTACCATGTCCAGGAGAGAATCTCGGTATGAGACCCCAATGAATTTTCTAACCATATCTGACCAACTCACCACAGTAATTACCAGCACCACCCCGACGGTATCTCCCATGGCTGATTTCAGCCTTAGCTTACCATGCACCATTTCCTGAACAACATAGACAGGATGGTGAAGACAGTTTGCCTTCATCGGTCAGTGCATTGAGTTCAGGAGTTAGGACATTGTGTCACAGCTGTACGAGACATTGGTACATGTGGAGTCACATGGAAGGCAAGGATGGCAGATTGGTCCCCAAAAGGACATTAGTGAAACCGGATGGGTGACCATGACTAAGACAAGCTTCACTCTCCTGATTTATAAATTGAATTAATATTCTCATGAGATTTGAACCCAGATCCCCCACAGGACATTGGTGAGGCCACTTTGAGAATATTGCTCTCAGCTCTGGTCTCCCAGCTATAGGAAAGATGCTGCTAAACTTGTAATGGTTCAGAAAAGTTTCACAGGGATGTTGCTGGGAGTGGAGGCCCTGAGGCACAGGGACAGGCTGGGACTTCCCTCCCTGGAGCGGCAGAGGCTGAGGGGCAACTCTCCAGAGGAGCACGGAGAGGGCGGATTGCCAGGGGAGGGGAGTCCAAAACTAAAGGGCAGAGGTGCAGGGTGAGAGGGGGAAGATTCAAAAGGGGCCTGAGGGGCAATCCCCCCATGCAGAGGGCAGTGTGTGTAAGGAACAAGCTGTCAAAGGATGTGGTAGAGGCTGGCACAATCACACCATTTAAAAGGCATTTGGAGATGTACCTGAATAGGAAGGGTTCAGACAGACATGGCCCAAATGCTGCCAAATGGGAACAGATCAGTCCAGGATATCTGGTCGGGATGGACAAGTTATTTCCAAGCTGTATGACCCGATGAGCAGTCGGGATTACTGGTCCAGTCATATTCCCACCACCTCCTCCTGGGTTTTGCAATAACATTAAGCATGACAAATCACAGGAGGGAAGTGGACAGAAAGACCGTGTTGAAACAATAATGTGATAAAATGAATGTCATTCACATGGACTTGCCAGAACAAAACACTTGATGGGAGGGCCAGGAGCTTTACAACACACAATTAATATTTAAAGGCTGAGAAACCACCACCAAAAATAAAATGTAATTTTCTTTCAGTGAGTTATGTACCAACAGAGATCAGGGGAGAGAATGTGGGGAGAATATTTTTCACTCAGTGTTGGGGGTTTGGGGTCTGTTACTCATTTCCTGAAAACGGAATGGGGGCAGAAACCCTCAAGGTTTAAACATACTGGGAAATGTCCCACACCTCACAGGGCCACATCCCAAAAGGGGGAAGGTGGGATGACACTGGCGCTCACTTTTCCAGTTTCTCCATCAGTGACCGGCTGAGTGGCCTCTCGCTGGGCACTTTCTACACCAACATTGTCAGTGCAGTCTCAATCAATGGGTGGGAATCAGATAGCTTCCCTGTAAGATCTGGAGTCAGGCAGGGATGCCCCCTCTCACCCGCCTTGTTTGTGTGTTGCATAGAGCCATTTGCCGAATCCATCAGGAAGGATGCGAGCCTGACAGGGGTGACTATTCCTGGCAGCGGGGGCCTGCAGGTTAAGGCCTCCCTGTACATGGATGACGTCGCTGTTTTCTGCTCGGATCCGCTGTCCGTGCACAGAGTCGTGTGCATCTGCGACCAGTTCGAACAGGCCTCGGGGGCCAAGGTAAACCGAGGCAAGAGCGAGGCCATGCTCTTCGGGAACTGGGCCGACCAATCCTCTATCCCCTTCACCGTCAGGACTGACCACCTGAAGGTGCTGGGTATTTGGTTCGGGGGGGCTGGGGCGTGCGCCAAGACCTGGGAGGAGCGGATCAGGAAGATGAGACAGAAACTAGGCAGATGGGGGCAACGGTCGCTCTCCATCGCGGGAAAAAACCTGGTCATCAGGTGTGAGGTACTCTCAGTATTGCTATATGTGGCACAGGTCTGGCCTATCCCCAGGACCTGTGCCGCCGCAGTCACCCGGGCCATCTTCCAATTCATTTGGAGATCAAAGATGGACCGGGTCCAAAGAGACTCTATGTACAAAGACCGGTGCAATGGGGGAAAAAACACGCCCAATGCCACCCTCACCCTGATGGCCACCTTTGTGTGTGGCTGCATCAAGCTGGGCGTGGATCCCCGGTACGCAAACACCAAGTGTCACTACGTACTGAGGTTCTACCTGTCCCGGTGTTGCGAAGGATGGGCCTGGCCTCGCTGCCGCGGAACGCTCCGAGTAGTTGGACCGTTCCGTATCACCTGTCCTTCGTGGAGAAATTTATGAGGAAAAACACCTTTGGCCACAAGTCCATCAGGAAGTGGTCAGCACGTAGCGTCCTTGAGACCCTTCGGGAAAAGGAGAGGGCGGATCCTGTCGAGCGGTTCCCGGAGCAGACTGTCAAAGCCATTTGGCAGAATGCCTCATCGCCAGAACTTTCCAACAAGCACCAAGACGTGGCTTGGCTGGTTGTGAGAAGGGCTCTGCCTGTGAGATCCTTTATGCACGCCCGGACTCTCTGCCGCACCGCACGCTGCCCTCGAAGTGGCTGCGGGGGGGGACGAGACTGTCACACACCTCCTTCTGGAATGTGCCTATGCAGAGGAAGTCTGGAGAGGAATGCAGTGGTGCTTGTCGAGGTTCGTCCCGAGCAGCGCCGTGATGCGGGACTCCGTGCTCTACGGCCTGTTCCCTGGGACTCACACCGAGACGAACATTAACTGCGCCTGGAGGATCATCAACTCGGTGAAGGACGCTCTCTGGGCGGTCCGAAACCTGTTGATCTTCCAGCTGAAGGAGTTGACCCCGACCGAGTGTTGCAGACTGGCACATTCCAAGGTCCAAGACTACGTGTTGAGGGACGCGCTGAAGCTTGGGGTAGCTGCCGCCAAGGCGCGGTGGGGAAAGACCACCGTGTAAGATCGGCCTGCCTAAAGAAGAACAGGGGGCCCATGCGGACGTTTTTTTTTGGGCTCTGCTGATGCCTCAGCCAAATAGATGTATATGTACAAGATTGAAAAATGCACAGGATTGTAAAGGACAAGGATAAATTCGAATCTGTGTTTGTAAATATGGACATATGTATGGCATGATCAAATGTACAGACCATAAAATCATTCTATGAATAAAGTATATTTTTGAAATAAAAAAAAACTTTCTTTCACATTTTCTGTAAATGCATTTTTCTTTCACACCTTCCCTCCAGAATTTCTTTCATTGCAATAACCCACATTCCGGATCATATCGGACCAAAACATTCCCAATGTTAGTGAGGGGTCCTGTTTTCCCCATACGTGGGGGCGGGGATGAAGAAATAATTTCAGATTAAAACATTCTTCACCCAGTGACTGTTTCCGAAATGCTGCAATTGTAATTTCTCACTGAAGTTGTAAACTTGTTCTGGAAGCTGCCATCCTCTTCCTTTCTGTAAACGGTCAAAGGTGAGACATTGCAAAGTTTTCTCAACAGAAATCGCGTCGCTTTCAAGTGCCGTATAATTCCATCTTGGGGAAAGTTTACCCGAGGGAGCTGCTCCAGTCACATCCAACCGACGGCGAATGAGTCCGAGACTCGGCGATGGACGGTACCGGTGGATACAGAAAGGAAGCCCTGTATGAACTATCACCATCTCGGTGCTGCCTGAGCTGAATGTGTTCAGCAGCGCAGGGACAGTGAAAGTGAAAGGGGGTTTGAATCAGGAAGTGCTGAGGGTGAACATGGCTTTCAGACAGCAGGTCCAGAGTTTGACCGAGGAGGTAATCTGTCCCATTTGTCTGGATTTCTTCACCGATCCGGTGACACTGGAGTGTGAACACAACTTCTGCCGCTCCTGTATCACCCAGAGTTGGGAAAGGCGAGGGAGAAACTCCTGCCCGGAATGTAGACAGGAGTTTCCGGACAGAAACCTCAGAGGAAACCGGGCCTTAGCGAATCTGGCCGAGAAAGCTCGAAAATTAAATGGGAATCCGCAAGAGAAGGAAAGGAAACATCACTGTGAGGAACATCAGGAAGAACTGAAGCTGTTTTGTGAAACAGACGAAAAATTGATCTGTCTGGTTTGTAGAGATTCCCGGGAACACAAATCTCACAACTTCATCCCGATTAAAGAAGTTGTTGGAATCTACAAGGTAAAAGGAAACAGATTCCATCCTCGAATTATTTCATCACATTTTCATGGTCTAACACTTTCATTGCTTTTCTCTCGCAATCCCAGGATCGGGTGAAATCTTCCTTGGGTTCTCTCATAGGGAAGATATCAGCGGCTCTAGAAAAGGAACAGCAGCAGAAACAGCAGATTTCCCAAATTCAGGTAAAATCTCCCTGAGTTCAGCTTCAACATTTGATTCGATCATTTGTGTTTCTTCACAGAAAAATATGTTTCATTTCACAGGAGGAATTCAGAAATCTTCAGACCCACATCACATCCGAATTTGCTCAAATGCACCAGATGCTGACTGAGAAAGAGCAGAGTTTACTCCAAGATCTCAGGAAACAAGAGGAAAACATTCTCAAACCAATGGAGGAACATCTTCATGAAATTCAAGAGAATTTAAATTCTATTCAGGACAAGCTCTCAAAGTTGGAAAAACAGTTGGAACAAACAGACGGAGTGATATTTCTGAAGGTGAGGGATTATATTTCAGTGAAAGTGTGACTGTGAACAGTCCCAACATGATGCAGACACCCATCCTCCTTCATTCCCCCTGTCACTATCTCCCTCTGCTCCTTTCTCCCTCATGGGCTTCTCCACTTTCCTGTTCAGTACATTTTGTCTCAATCACACTGTGTGACAGTGGATTCCACATTCTCATCACTTTCTTGATAAACAATTTGGTTCTGAACTTCCCTTTGGATTTATTTGTCCCATGATTACTTTTACAGATCCATATTTTCAGATTCCCTACAATTGGAAGCATCTTCGTTGAATCCAGCAAATCTCTGTCATTTTCTCAACATCAGAATCAGATCTTCTGTTTTATCGAGTAGTTTAATATCACCAATTAACTTTTGCACTTGTTGCTTTTTAAAATATTTTGTCCCAGTCTTCAGTATCTTTAGTGTAATATCCTCTTTCTATTCCATGTTTGCAACAATGAGAACAGGGGAGCTGGTGGGTGTAGTGGTAATGCTGCTGGACTAGTTTTCACAGATGGTGAAAGTTAACTTCAACAAAACGTACCTGACATTTTATAGAAAGGATCACCTAATGGTGACCAGGTAAACACTGTCAATTGTTGTAAAACCATTTGATTCACTAACATCCATCAGGGAAGACAATCTACTGTCCTTCCCTGGTCTGCTCTCCATATGCCTCCAGACCCAGCAATTTAGATCACTCTTGGGGATGGGGTTGAGCCAGTGACACTCATACCCCATGTATTAGTGTTTTTTTTTAAAATGAGAGCTCTAAGTAAGATGTAACAATGTGAGTGTAATTGCTGCTTTCTGGATATAGACAGTCAGTCTCTGTCAACTCAGATTGTGTTTGATTTATTTCAGGAGGAAATATCTCGGAAGAGGAGGTAGGACATGCAGTTTTCTGCAACTGATTGAAAATTGATGAAATTATTCAGGAAAGTCTTTCTGGTGAATTTATGATAAACTGTTTAATATTTACAGGATGAGTGATGAGCTTGGTAATGACCTGTCACTAACAGATGGTGTCCTGTCGACTGAAAAATCCAACATCTTTTTACCGTTTCCAGTGTGGACAGAAATAGTGGAGGCCATTAAACCGAATAAAGGTCAGATCAGTTCCTTTGTGCTGATTATAATTTCCAATTTAAATTGTTATGTATACAAATATCAAACAGAGTATGTTTAAGCACTCAATTATCCAGAAACCTGGATTAATATGGCCTTGAATGTCATTGACATCAAGGCAGCACGTGACCAAGTGTGACACCAAGAAGCCCCACTGAAACAGGAGTCAATGGGAATCAGGTGGAATTCTCCACTGGTGGGAATTGTACTGAACACATTGGAAGATAGTTGTGATTATGTGGAAGTGGATCATCTCCACCACTGGCCTTCACAACTGCAGCTCCTCACGTCTGTGTCCTCGGCCCAAAAACCTTCTTCAGCAGGAATGTTCCCCCAGCATCATGTCAGAGATGGGGCTGTTTGATCATGATGTGTTGGTCAAATGGGCAGATCAACAGCAGATGGAACTTAATCCTGAAAAGTGTGAGGTGATGCACTTTGGAAGAAGTAACAAGATAAGGGGGGAGTGAATGAATGACAGGACACTATCAAGCTCAGAGGGATCTAACGGTGCTGATCCATAGATCAGTGAAAATGGCTGAACATGTTAATAGGGCAGTTAACAAGGTGCTCCTTGTTATCAGTTGAGACACAGATGATAAGAGCAGGGAGGTTATGTTGAAGCTGTACAGGACTTTGGTTTGGCCACAGCTGGAGTAGTGTGTGCAGTTCTGGTCTCCTTACAATAGAAAACATGTGATTGCATTGGAAGGGGGTGCAGAGGAGATTCACCAGGATGTTGTCTGGGTTGGAACATTTTGGTTATGAAGAGATAGGCTTGAGTTGTTTTCTTTCGAGCAGGGAAGACTGAGGAGGGAGAGGAAGCAGATGTTCTCTTTAATAGCAGAGTCAAAAATGAGGGGATTTAGTTTTAAGATGAAGGGTAAGAGGTTTCAGGAGTATTTGAGGAAACTCTTTCTCCCCCAGAGGGTGATGGGAATCTGGAACTCACTGCCTGGGAGGGCACGAGAGGGGGAATCACACAACTTTTATAAAAGTATATGAATGAGCATATGAAATGTCATAGCATCCAAAGCTCTGGGCCAAGAACTGGAAAGTGTGTTTCCTGTAGTGCAAGACCAATGGGTTGAAGGGTCTCTCCTGTGCTGTATGACTGTGTGACTCACATTCAGTATGTGTGCTTTATTTACTGTTATATGGACTCATATGGAGGATACTGTCAATAGACTCATGTGACAATTTACAGGGCAATTGGCTGAGAAATGCTGAATTCTCACCTGGTCATTCAGATTATTTTCTATTTTAGGCATTTTTTTTCTTGAAAATCTCTTCAGCAAAAATGGTTGCTGTACCTGGGCGAGGCTGATATGGAAACAATGCTGACCAGAACAAAAATATTGTGTGTTCATAATCAGCCGCAAAGGGTGTAGCTTCAGTGTGAGAGTGGAAAGAGGGGAGTGAAACAGAGAAATAAGATGTGTTGATAAGAGACTGAGAAAGACCTTGCTGTTACATAGCTCCATGTTATTTCCTGGGAATTCCTGAACACTTCATAATCGATGGATTATTTTTCACATGGGATTAACATTGTTAACAACTTTTGAAATTGCTCCTGATATTGATTGGATTGGATTTGTTTGAACAGGAGAGATTCAAAGTGGAGGACACAAATAACATGCCAGTAATTGACAAAGAGACGAAGGTAGGTGAGGACCTGGAAGCAATCATTATCACAGAAATGGTGGCGTTGGGCATCTCATGGAGCTCATGGTAGACAAGTCTCCTGGCCCTGATGGAATGTCTCCCAGAGCACGAAAAGAGATGGTGGGAGAAATAGTAACTGCATTTGTGGTAATTTTCCAAACTTCACTGGAGCAGGTCCAGCAGATTGGAAAACAGCAAATGTGATGTCACTGTTTAAAAAGGGAGGTAGATAAAAGATGGGGAATTCTAGACTGGTTAGCTTAACTTCTGTAGTGGGGAAAATGCTCAAGTCTGTTATTGTGGAAGAGCTGGCAAGGCATTTAGATGAAAATTGTCCCCTTGGGCAGAGGCAATATGGATTCATGAAGGGCAGGCCACGCTTAACCAATCCACTGGAATTCTATGAAGACTTTACGAGCATGAAGGACAACGGTAACCCAGTAGATGTGGTGTATCTAGATTTGCAAAAAGCATTTGACAAGGGGCAGCACAAAAGGCTGCTGCATAAGATAAAGATGCAAGGCACTGACAATGTACTGGTATGTATAGAGGATTGGTTAACTAACAGGAAGCAAAGAGTGGGGATAAATGAGTGCTTTTCTGGCTGGCAATCAGTAACTAGCGGTGTGCCTCAGGAGTCCGTGTTGAGACTGCAATTATTCACAATTTACAGAGATGATTTGGAGTTAGGGACCCTGTGTAGTGTGTCAAAGTTTGTGGATGGCCCCAAGATGAGCAGTAGAACAAAGTGTGCAGAGGATTATGAAACTTTGCAGAGGGACATAGTTGAAGTGAGCAGGCAAGGGTCTGTCAGATGGAGTACAATGTTAATAAGTGTGAAGTCATTCATTTTGGTAGGAATCACAATGAAAAATTGCAGCATGTTGCTGTGCAGAGGGATCTGGGTGTCCTTGTGCATGAACCACAGAAGGTTGGTCTGCAGATGTAAAAGGTCATTAAGAAGGCAAATGGAATTTTGTTCTTCATTGCTGAAGGGATTGTGTTTAAAAGCAGGAAGCTTAAGTCATAGCTGTATAGGGTGTAGGTGAGGTCACATCTGGAGTAATGTGTGTAGTTTTGGTCTCCTTACTTGAGAAAGGATGTACTGACACTAGCGAGGTTGCAGAGGAGGTTTACCAGGTTGTTCCCGGATTTGAGGGAGTTGGCTTATAGGGAGAGACTGAGTAGACTGGGCATTATATTCATTGCAATTTAGAAATGTGAGGAGAGATCTTATAGAAACATATAAAATTATGAAGGGAATAGATAAGATAGAAGTAGCGAGGATGTTTCCACTGGCAGGGGAAGCTGGGACAAGAGGACATCGCCTCAACATTAGGGAGAGCAGATTTAGGACTGAACTGAAAAGCAACGTCTTCACCCAGAGGGTTGTGACTCTCTGGAATTCCCTGCCCAATGAAGTAGCTGAGGCTTCCTCAGAAAATATTTTTAAAGGTAAGATAGATACATTTTTGAACAGAAAAGGAATTAAAGGTTATGGTGACAGGGCAGGTAAGTGGAGCTGAGGCCACAGAAAGATCAGCCATGATCTTATTGGATGGTGGGGCAGGGTCAAAGGGCCAGGTGGCCTACTCCTCCTCCTAGTCCTTATGTGTCCCCAGAACATTACCTGGGCGTCTGGATGAACAATCTGGACCACTTCCTCCCCTCACAGGAAACTTAGTGTCATTCAGGTCATGGATGGAACTGTGATAACTTTGTCCTGGAGCTACCACACATCCTCAAAATACTCGGCTTAAATAACCTCTCCTCGGGTTTCATCCCAACACTGTGGGTCTGGGACTGAAACTAACTTTTACTCCAATATAATGTGACTCACTAAGTCCATTACCCACTTCTCAGAAACACTGCTCTACACAGCCATCTGTTCCAAGGTCTTCTCAGAGCTAAAACAGAACCCAGAGATAAAACTACAGCAATAGATTGTTCTTACTCAGTCAGGGGGTTGAGCAATGGTGTCATCAGCCAGGGCCACAGTGGGTAGGCCTTGTCTCCTAGGAACCAGCTTGTAGGGCACCTGGGCCCTCAGACACAGCAGGGACATGAGAGTGCTCCAGGGTGTAGAAACCATGGCAGCTCCCAGGGTACTGGGGACACACCTTCAGGAAGTGGAACTGGTGATTCCAGACAATCTGCATATTAATGGATTGGAAGCACTTCCTATTGATGAACTCCACTGCATTGTCATATCGCCCTCTCAATGGGACGTGACTACAGCTGATGGTGCCCTGTACCTGGGGGACGACAGTGATGTTCCTGAATCCTACTGCCTGGGCTAAAGGACTGACCTTGACATGGGGAAACGAGAGGAACTGCTGAGATCTTGTACAGATGGCACTGATCCATTTGTGGGTGGGTGACGGAGAGATCCCACACAGATCCCCAGTGGCTCCCTGGAAGATGCCAAACACATCGAGGTTCCACACAGCTGTCCCCTTCTCAGACACCAGAAGAGGATGGGCCCCCACTTCCTCAGCTCTCAGGGCCAGATCAGCTGTTGGGACAATTCAGCCACAAGGTCTCAGGCTGCATTGACAGGTTCCAGGCCTCACAGATTGTTTGGAAGTGGTGCCCAGTCCTGTATCGATTATGACCATACCCACCTTTGCTTTGCCCCTGCCTGCCTTGACTGTTTGCTCCTTTTCTCAGCCTCAGACGGATCCTTCTTCTCATTCTCTGTCTGGGTCCCACCCCCCTCACCAGATTGCTCAGGTTGAATGTTTTGAAGAACTGACTGATATGATTGATGAAGGCAGAGCAGTGCATGTTATCCATGTTGGACGTCAGTGAGGTGTCTGACAAGGTTCCACTAGTAGACTGGATAACAAGGTTATAACATGTGGAATACGGGGTGGTGTTCTCCCTGAAGACTGACTGGGCAGGCGGTCTACCTTGCCCTAGAGAAGGGTGGGAAGTTCTCACCTGTTGACCCTCTGGAGGTAGTTGCTCAGGGGGTCATTATATCGAACGTCCCGCCCTTTGTTCCATCTGAGCTACTTCTCCCTCACCTCCTCCAGCTCAGGGTGAGGGGGAGAGCGTAAGGTAGGGTGTGGGGCGGCTCCCGCTAGGTCTAAAGGAGACCCTCCCCCTTCCCCCCACTCTCCGATGAGGGGTGATCATTTCGAGATTTATCAAATCATGAGGGAATCGTTCCAACTGCTGGCTCTCTCGTCTCTGGGGCGCTCTTGATCAATGTGTTCGGCTGTTAACGGAAAAGCTGGTGGTTCAAGACCACCCCCAGCAGAGCGATCGCTGATTTCTCTCGATCCGTTAAAATCATGAGGGGCATGGATAAGGTAAACGAACCAAGCTCACTCCCAGGTACATGCGTCTAAACCTACAGGGCATAGGTTTATGGTGAATGGAGGGGGTTGGGGGGAGAGAGGCGAAAGATTTAAAAGGGATTTAAGGGTCAACGTTTTCACGTACACTACCGACTATGTATGGAAAGAGCTGCCAGAGGAAGTGGCGGAGGCTGGTACAATTACAACATTTAAAAGGCATTTAAATGGGTAGATGAGTAGGAAGGGTCTGGAGAGATATGGGTCAAATGCCGGTATATGGAATCAGATTAATTGAGGATATCTGATCAGCAGATGTTTGCTTCCATGCTGTACAACTCTATGACTCTAAATTCTTCAGTTAGTTTATTACTTCTGTTTCCAAAGTGGAAGGGAATTTATGAATGTGAAAGTGAGTTCAACACTTATTTTTTAACACACAGGAAGGAAAGAAACTCAAAAGCTGACAACTCAAAGCAATGTCCGTGTGAAAATCCCATGTGAACATTGTACATCAGAAACAGGGGCAGGAGTGACCCCGAGAGCTTGCCCTGTCATTCATAAAGATGGCGGCTGATCTGATTGTGACCTTAACTCCATTTTCCTGCCTGACTCCCACAGCCTTCAACTCCCTCATTGATCAAAAACCTGTTTAACTCAGCTTCCAATATATTCAATGAACTGGGCTCCACTGCTCTCGAGGGGGAGAAAATTCCAAAGACGAATGATCCTGATACACAAAATCCCTCCCCATCTCCATGTAAATTGGCAGGGCCCTTACTTTGAAACTCTATCCCTGGTTCCAGGTTCCCCCACGATGGGAAACAGCCTCTCAATGTCTCCTCTGTCAACACCTTCACCATCTTATACATTTCAATAAGAACCTCTCATTCCTCTAAACTCCAATGAGTACAGCCCCAGCCTGAAACCTTCCATCACAAGGGAACTGCTTCATCCCAGGAACCCACCGAGTGAACATTCTCTGACCTGTCCCCACTGTTTCAATAAAGCTCTTTCCCAATGGCCCTGACCTCAGTCTACCCAGTACCAGCTGGATTCCTTTCGATGACATTGGATTTCAGGAGATTTAATTGGTATTTTGAGATCAGATTCAGCATTTTTATTTCCAATTTTGTGAAAACACATTTCACTCCCCCATGATATTGGAAAATAATGAATGACAGTGGGACTCCCACAAACAGGAGCTTGTTCTCACTGAGGCAGCTGGAGCTATATCCCATTGGATGTAAACTGAGAGAAACCCTGAATAAGGCTGGAATAAGAGTAAAGCAGTGGATTTGAAAATGTTTGGAGACATGAAAGACTTTTTTTATTTCAAAAATATAACTTTATTCATAAAATAATTTGATGGTCTGTACAGTTGATCATGCCATACATACATAAACATTAACATACAGAGATCAGAATGTATTATTTTTATATCCATGTCTGTACATTTTTCATTCATATGTCCGTATATTTAGCTGAGGCGTCAGCAGAGCCCAAATGACTGCATGGGCCCCCTGTTCTTTAGGCAGGCAGATCTTACACAGTGGTCTTTCCCCACTGTGCCTTGGCGGCAGCTGCCCCAAGCTTCAGCGCGTCCCTCAACACGTAGTCCTGGACCTTGGAATGTGCCAGTCTGCAACACTCAGTCAGGGTCAGCTCCTTCAGCTGGAAGATCTACAGGTTTCGGACCGCCCAGAGAGCGTCCTTCACCGAGTTGATGATCCTTCAGGCACAGTTGATGTTCGTCTCAGTGTGGGTCCCGGGGAATAGGCCGTAGAGCACGGAGTCCCGTGTCACGGCACTGCTCGGGACAAACCTTGACAAACACCACTGCATTCCTCTCCAGACTTCTTCTGCATAGGCACATTCCAGAAGGAGGTGTGTGACAGTCTCGTCTCCCCCCCCCCCCCTCCGCAGCCACTTCGAGGGCAGCGTGCGGTGCGGCAGAGAGTCCAGGCGTGCATAAAGGATCTCACAGGCAGAGCCCTTCTCACCACCAGCCAAGCCATGTCTTGGTGCTTGTTGGAAAGTTCTGGCGATGAGGCATTCTGCCAAATGGCTTTGACAGTCTGCTCAGGGAACCGCTCGACAGGATCCGCCCTCTCCTTTTCCCGAAGGGTCTCAAGGACACTACGTGCTGACCACTTCCTGATGGACTTGTGGTCAAAGGTGTTTTTCTTCATAAACTTCTCCACGATGGACAGGTAGTACGGAACAGTCCAACTACTCAGAGCGTTCCACGGCAGCGAGGCCAGGCCCATCCTACACAACACCGGGGACAGGTAGAACCTCAGTACGTAGTGACACTTGGTGTTTGCGTACCGGGGATCCATGCACAGCTTGATGCAGCCACACACAAAGGTGGCCATCAGGGTGAGGGTGGCATTGGGTGTATTTTCTCCCCCGCTGACCAGATCTTTGGATAGCGAGTCCCTTCGGACCCGGTCCGTCTTTGACTTTCACATAAACTGGAAGATGGCCTGGGTGACTGCAGCGGCACAGGTTCTGGGAATAGGCCTGACCTGTGCCACGTATAACAGCAATGACAGTGCCTCACACCTGATGACCAGGTTTTTTCCCGCGATGGAGAGAGACTGTAGCTTCCATCTGCCTAGTTTCTGCCTCACTTTGCTGATTCGCTCCTCCCAAGACTTGGCGCACGCCCCAGCCCCGCTGAACCAAATACCCAGCACCTTCGGGTGGTCAGTCCTGACGGTGAAGGGGATCGAGGATTGGTCGGCCCAGTTCCTGAAGAGCATGGCCTCATTCTTGCCTCGGTTTACCTTGGCCCCCTAGGCCCATTCGAACTGGTCACATATGCACATGAGTCTGTGCACGGACAGCGGATCCAAGCAGAAAACGGCGACATCATCCATGTACAGGGAGGCCTTATCCTGCAGGCCCCCACTGCCAGGAATAGTCACCCCTCTCAGGCGCGCATCCTTCCTGATGGATTCGGCAAATGGCTCGATGCAGTACACAAACAAGGCAGGAGAGAGAGGGCAGCTCTACCTGACTCCAGATCTTACAGGGAAGCTATCTGATTCCCACCCATTGATTGAGACTGCACTGACAATGTTGGTGTAGAGCAGTCTGATCCAATTGCAGATTCCCTCCCCAAAGCCCATTTTGGAGAGAACATCTCTCATATACCTGTGTGATATCCTGTCAAAGGCTTTCTCCTGATCCAGGCTGATCAGACAGGTGTCCCCCTCTGTCCTGCACGTAGGCGATCGTATCCCTGAGGAGTGCGAGACTCTCAGTGATCTTCCTGCCCAGTACAGCACAGGTTTGGTCAGGGTGAATCACCGACCCCAGAGCAGACCTGACCCAGTTGGCGATTACCTTTGACACAACTTTGTAATCCGCATTCAACAGTGAGATTGGTCTCCAATTTCTGAGTTCCTCCCTCTCCCCCTTCCGCTTGTAGATGAGGGTGATGATGCCTTTCCTCATGGATTCACTCATGGTACCTGCCGGAAGCATACTGACATACACCTCCAGCAGGTCCTGGCCAATCAAGTCCCACAGAGCCAAATAGAGCTCAACCAGTAAGCCGAAGGACTCGAGGGCCTTGGTCAGCTCTCCCAGAGATAGCGGCTGGTCCGGCCTCTCCTGTGTTCTGTCGTCTAAGACCTCCGTGATAGAGGACAGGAACAACTGGGAAGCCGCGCTGTCGGTCGGCTTCGCGTCATACAGACTGGCATAGAAGGATTTGCAGATCCTTATGCCGTCAGCCTGAGATGACGTTATCGAGCCATCTTCTTCCTTCAGGCTGCTGAGCACAGAGCTCTCTTTGTGCACCTTTTGGAAGAAGAAACGTGAGCACATCTCGTCCTGCTCCACCGAGCGGACCCTGGACCAGAAGATTATCCTGGAGGCCTCCGAGGTAAAGAGCGAAGTTTGCTGGCCCTTCACCTCCTTGAGGTCCTCCGTGACATCGACCCCCATCATCTGCAGCAGGAGCAGGTTCTGCATACTTTCCTGGAGCTGGGACAGTTTTCCCCGCCTCTCTCTCTCGCCTTCTGAACACCTTTGAGGATGTAGAACCTCTTGATGTTCCCTTTTACTGTTTCCTACCAGTCTGCTGGGGACTTAAAGAGGGGCTTCACGGTCCTCCAACCCTCTTGAGCTCCTCAATGTTTCCTGGGGTCAACAGCTTTGTGTTCAGCTTCTACGTTCCCTTACCAGCCCGCTGCTCGTCCTGTAGGTGACAGTCGGCCAGCAGGAGGCAGTAGTCAGAGAAGAACACCGGCTTGACATCGGTGGATCTGACCGAGAGCGTTTGGGACACAAACAGGTAATCTATCCTTGAGCAGATAGACCCGTCTGCCCGTGACCAGGTATATCTACACTGCGCTCCATCTGCAGGGGTGTTGAAGACGTCGTGCAGCTGTCCAGTTTACTGTTCCCGCCCCCCCCCCCCCGCCGGATCGTCCATCTGCATCAATGATACAGTTGAAGTCTCTGGCCAGAATGACCGGCCTGGACGTAGCCAGCAACAGTGGAAGCTGCTGCAGGACGGCCAACCCTCTTACCCACTGGGGCGTACACATTAATCAGTCTCAGGGGAGCATTCCTGTACGTGACGTCGGTGACGAGGAGGCGCCCGCCCACCACCTCCTTAACCTCGGAGATGGTGAAGTTGCCTCCTCGCAACAGGATACCCAGGCCGGAGGCGCGGCTATCGTTGCCCCCCCGACCACACTGGGCCCACAAGTTCTACCATCTCCTGTAGCTGCTGAGGTGCAGTATCCCACACTCCTGCAGAAACAGGACATCAGCTTTCACATTGCCCAGGAAGGCCATCGTAGAAACACATCGTGTAGCTGATTTGATGCTACACACATTGATGTTGGCAATTTTAAACCCCATTTTAACAGTTTACGAGGTTACCAGTGTCCATTTTCTTCTGGTCTTGCCCCTCTGGGGTAGCTGCGTGCATCCCCGTGGTGACGGCAAACTGCTGGACCCTCCCAGGGCTGAGGTAGCTGTCCAGCTCCACGCTGGGGCCATTTCCCCGCTCTGGTGTCATCGTGTCAGGCCCAGGGTCCGCACCGTCCAGTTCTCCATCTGACACCAGGGCTGTCACAGGACCGCTGCTCCCAGTTACCTGGAGCTGTGGGCCGGTGGGTACCCCTTGGTTCTCACCGGGTAGGGGGAGGCCTTTACCCATCCCCTCAGAGGGATCGTCTTTCCCTGTTTGGGCAGTGCTGCCCTCCTTTTTCCCCACGGCGCTCTGTTTCTTCCTCAGGTGACGACCCTCCTTGCACCCGTCCTCACCATCGGAAGAGCTGCCTGTATCCTCGTCGTGAAGGTGTCGCTTCCCCCTTCGCTGGGTGGCTTTGGGGGCCTGGTGAGGTTTTCTCTTCCTGCTTTTGACAGTAATCCAATCCTCTGCCTCCTTTGCTCCCTCCTCTTTCATTTCCTCCGTCTGTCTTGAAGGAGCTTGGGTCGCCTGCTGCATCTCCCCACTGTCTGCTGTTTGCTCCACTACAGCCTGCCCTTCCTTCTGGGTACCTCCAGACACCGTTCCTGTGCTGTTTTGTGGTACCTTGCTGGTCTTAGTCGGTCCACGGCTCGTGTTGCCACCTCGGGCCATCTGTGCGTCGGTGGCAGCCCCTCGTCTTGGGCAGGCCTTGTACATGTGGCCCGCCTCTCCGCACAGATTACAGTTCTTGGCCTCCTTACATTCCTTGGTCGGGTGGCCTTCCTGCTTGCAGTTTAGGCAGACGGTCACCTTACAATCTGCTGCCATGAAAGACATAAATTTGGATAATTTATTTTCCATGTTTAGCAAATTTGCAGGATTTGCAGGGATCACTCTCAAGATCCACATTTATTACCCACCTCAAACTGCACTTCGCAATATGATGCTGATCCATATTCTTCTGCTCAATGCATACATCCCTCCCACACACATTCCCCTCACACTAAACCTCACACCCAAAGCTCACAAATACACAATCCCCTCCCGAACTCTCTCACATGCACGATTCACTCTTGCATCCTCATCTCACCACCAACCCTACACACAAATACTGCAGCGTGTTCACCCCGTCCGACATACTCACCACCCCACACACACATCCCTCTCCCCCACACACATTCCCCACTTCTACACATACCCCTCATTCTAACACACAAACACGCCCTGCAATGCACACACAGACACAGCCACATCCTACATCATACACTCCCACATCACAACCCCCAGACACACACATCCCCCTCCCCCCAAACACACATACACACATCCCCCTCCTCCCAAACACGTTCCCCTCCACCCCACAGACAGGTTCCCCTGCCCCTCACACACACTTCCCCCTCCCCCACACAAACTTACCTCTCCCCACACACATGACCCCACCCACAACACACATCCCCCTCCCCCAACGCACATCCCCCTCCCCCCACACACAACCCCTCTGCACCACACATGTACCCCTCCCCCCACACACACGCCCCCCCCGGTCCCCCACAGACACGTCAGCCTCCCCCCATACAAACCTCTCCCTCCCACCACTCACATGTCTCCCTGCCCCCCACATACAGGTCCCCCCTCTCCGCATCCCCACACATATGGCCCCCTCTTCCCCAACCGACGACCCCTCTCCCCCAACACACATTTCCCCCTTCCCCCGCCACACACATTCCTGTCCCACCCCTGCAGACTGGTCCCCCTTCCCCTACACACATGCACTCCTCCCCCCTCACACACATATTTCCCTCCCCCCAACACATCCTCCTCCCCTCACCTCCACACATCCACCTCCCTCCCCCACACACGGGTCCCCCTCCCCCCCACACATCCCCCTCCCCCCCACACACACATCCCTCTCCCCCACACACACATCCCTCTCCCCCCAACACACACCTCCCCCTCTTACCCCCCCACACACCTCCCCCTCCCATTCCCACACATATCCCCCTCCCATTCCCACACACATCCCACTCCCACACACACACATCCCCTTCCCACTCCTACACAAACACCTCCTCCTACCCCCACACACACATCCCCCTTCCCCCCTACACACACACCTCCCCCTACCCCCCACTGACCATACCCAGGGACTGTCTCTAATTCTCTGTGTTTCTCTCCCCGTCTCTGTGACCCTGGATGTGGAAACAGCGAATCCCCAGCTCGTGGTCTCTGAGGATCTGAAGAGTTTCAGACTAACCCGGACCCAGAGGAGTCTCCCTGACACCGAGAAGAGGTTTACAAACTGGGACTGTGCCCTGGGATCAGAGGGATTCACATCAGGGAGACATTACTGGGAGGTGGAGGTGGGGAAGATGTTGGACTGGAATCTGGGAGTAGCCTCAGAGTCTGTGGAGAGGAAGAGACCGGTCAGTCTGATCCCAGAGAATGGATTCTGGACCTTGGGGCGGGTTGAAGATCAGTTTTATATGAACTCCTCTCCTCGATCCCCTCTCCCTGTCGGTCTGATCCCCAGGAAGATGGGAGTTTATCTCAGTTATGAATCTGGGACAGTTTCATTTTACAACGTGGACACCAAGTCCCATCTCCACACCTTCACTGGGAATAAATTCACTGGGAAACTTTATCCTTTCTTCGGGGCCTCGGATTATACTTCCCTTGGGATTTTTCCTGTTTATTACTTTTTTGAGCGTTTGTTTTTCCCGAGAATCAGCTGTTAAAGGGGTGGGGCCTCCCTGACGTCACAATGACCCCCGGGTTTAGGGTCTGGGTCAGGGATTGGGGTCAGAAACCTCCCATCGACAACAGGATGTTACTGAATGTGTTATTGAATTCTGAGATTATACTTTGTAACATCACAACCAAACTGTCAATAAATCAGATACAAATATAAATGTCAGATGGTGAAAATAAAAAGTAAATTAAATATCTTGTGTCTCTCCTTCCTTCATTTACTCCCTGCTTCGGTCCCATCCTCCATCTCTTCACCTGTTTCCCAGTCTGGAGCTGGGATTTCTCTGTTTCTCACTCTGCACCCGGAACATGAAATCCTGAAGGAGAAATCCAAACACTGAAAGGTGTGACATAGCTGCATTTACATAGCATCCTCTATTGAGCTGCTTGTGTCATTGGGGAGGGGATTTATAGAACCTTTCTCAGGATATGCAATACCCCAAAGTTTAACTGCCCCGTTAACTTGGGTTCTGTCTGCACAGCTACTGCTGAGGATTTGCAGCATTTTCTGATTGTATTTCTGATTTCCAACATTCCCAGGATTTGGGATTAGTGGTGCTGGAAGAGCACAGCAGTTCAGGCAGCATCCAAAGTGCAGCGAAATCAACGTTTCGGGCAAAAGTCCTTCATCAGGAATAAAGTTTTTAATGTCAGGGTGGAATGTGTTGGTGAAGTTGATGAATTGCTCAACCTCCTCGCGGGAGCACAAGTTGGCACCAATGCAGTCATCAATGTTGCGGAGGAAGAGGTGGGGAGTGGTGCCAGTGTAATTACGGAAGATCAACTGCTCTACATAGTCAACAAAAAGACAGACATAGCTGGGGCCCATACGTGTGCCCATGGCTACCCCTTTGGTCTGGAGGAAGTGGGAGGATTCAAAGGTGAAATTGTTAAGTGTGAGGACCAGTTCGGCCAAATGAATGAGAGTGTCAGTGGAAGGGTACTGTTGGGGACGTCTGGAGAGGAAAAAACGGAGGGCTTGGAGGTCCTGGTCATGGCGGATGGAGGTGTAGAGGGATTGGATATCCATGGTGAAGATGAGGCGTTGGGGGCTGGAGAAATGGAAGTCTTGAAGGAGGTGGAGGGCGTGGGTGGTGTCTCGAATGTATGTGGGGAGTTCCTGGACTAGGGGGGGGATAGGACAGTGTCGGGGTAGGTAGAGATGAGTTCAGTGGGGCAGGAGCATGCTGAGACAATGGGTTGGCCCGGGTCGACAAGAGACAATAGACAATGGGTACAGGAGTAGGCCATTCAGCCCTTCGAGACTGCACCGCCATTCAATATGATCATGGCTGATCATTCCTAATCAGTATCCTCTTCCTGCTTTATCTCCATAACACTTGATTCCACTATCTTTGAGAGCTCTATCCAACTCTTTCTTAAATGAATCCAGAGACTGGGCCTCCACTGCCCTCTGGGGCAGAGCATTCCACACAGCCACCACACTCTGGGTGAAGAAGTTTCTCCTCATCTCTGTCCTAAATGGTCTACCCCGTATTTTTAAGCTGTGTCCTCTGGTTCGGCACTCACCCATCAGCGGAAACATGTTTCCTGCTGCCAGAGTGTCCATAATCTTATATGTCTCAATCAGATCCCCTCTTAGTCTTCTAAACTCAAGGGTATACAAGCCCAGCCGCTCCAGTCTTTCAGTGTAAGGTAATCCCACCATTCCAGGAATTGACCTCGTGAACCTACGCTGCACTCCCTCAATAGCCAGAATGTCTTTCCTCAAATTTGGAGACCAGAACTGCACACAATACTCCAGGTGTGGTCTCATCAGGGCCCTGTACAGCTGCTGAACCACCTCTTTGCTTCTATACTCAATTCCTCTTGTTATGAAGGCCAGCATGGTATTAGCCTTCTTCACTACCTGCTGTACCTGAATGCTTGCCTTCTTTGACTGGTGTACAAGAACACCCAGATCTCTCTGTCCTGCCCCTTTACCTAAATGGATTCCATTGAGGTAGTAATCTGCCTTCCTGTTCTTGCCACCAAAGTGGATAACCATACATTTATCCACATTAAACTGCATCTGCCATGCATCTGACCACTCACCTAACTTGTCCAGGTCACCCTGTAATCTCCGAACATCCTCATCACGTTTCACCCTGCCACCCAGCTTTGAATCATCAGCAAATTTGCTAATGTTATTGCTGATACCATCTTCTATATCATTAATATATATTGTAAACAGCTGCGCTCCCAGCACAGATCCCTGCGGTACCCCACTGGTCACTGCCTGCCATTCCGAAATGGAGCCGTTTATCACTACCCTTTGTTTCCTATAAGCCAACCAATTTTCAATCCAATCTCGTACTTTGCCCCCAAGACCATGCGCCCTAATTTTACTCACTATCCTCCTGTGTGGGACTTTATCAAAAGCTTTCTGAAAATCCAGATACACAACATCTACTGGATCTCCCTTGTCCATCTTCAGAGTGACATCCTCAAAAAATTCCAGAAGATTAGTCAAGCATGATTTCCCCTTCATAAATCCATGCTGACTCTGTCCTATCCTGTTACTACTATCCAGATGTGCCGTAATTTCATCCTTTATAATAGACTCCAGCATCTTTCCCACCACTGAGGTCAGACTAACTGGTCTATAATTTCCTGCCTTCTCTCTCCCACCTTTCTTGAAAAGTGGTATAACATTAGCCACCCTCCAATCCTCAGGAACCGACCCTGAATCTATCGAACTCTGGAAAATAATCACCAACACATCCATGATTTCCCGAGCCACCTCCTTCAGTACCCTGGGATGTAGACCATCAGGCCCCGGGACTTATCAACCTTCAGACCTAACAGTCTCTCAAACACCAAATCCTGGCAAATATAAATTCCCTTAAGTTCAGGTCCTTCAGCCACTGTTACCTCAGGGAGATTGCTTGTGTCTTCCCCAGTGAACACAGATCTGAAGTACCCATTTAATTCTTCTGCCATTTCTTTGTTCCCCGTAATATATTCCCCTGTTTCTGTCTTCAAGGGCCCAATTTTAGTCCTAACCATTTTTTTTGCCTTGCACATACCTAAAAAAGCTTTTACTATCTTCCTTTATATTATTGGCCAGTTTACCTTCGTACCTCATTTTTCCTCTGCGTATTTCCTTCTTAGTAATCCTCTGTTGTTCTTTAAAAGCTTCCCAGTCCTCAGTTTTCCCACTTATCTTTGCTGTGTTATACTTTTGGCTCTTTTAACTTTATATGTTTCTTAACTTCCCTTGTCAGCCACGGCCGCCCATGCCTCCTACTAGGATCTTTCTTCCTTTTAGGAATGAACTGATCCTGCAACTTCTGCATTATACAAAGAAATATCCGCCATTGTTCCTCCACTGTCGTCCCTGCTAAGGTATTGCACCATTGAACTTTGGCCAGCTCCTCCCTCATAGCTCCATAGTTCCCTTTATTCAACTGAAGTACTGTCATTTCCGACTGTACCCTCTCCCTCTCAAATTGCAGATTGAAGCTTAATGTATTATGGTCACTACTTCCCATTGGCTCCTTCACTTCGAGGTCTCAGGCTTCGAGAGTAGTCAGGCTTGTGGATCTTGGGAAGGAGGTAGAACCGGGCAGTGCAGGGTTCCTGGACTATGAGGTTGGAAGCTGTGGGTGGGAGATATCCTGAGGTGATGAGGTTCTGTATGGTCTGGGAGATGATGGTTTGGTGATGGGGGGGGTGGGGTCACGGTCGAGGGGGCAGTAGAAAGATGTGTCCTCGAGTTGGCGTTTGGCTTCAGCGGTGTAGAGGTCAGTGCGCCAGACTACCACTGCACCCCCTTTATCTGATGGCTTGATGGCGAGGTTGGGATTGGAGTAGAGGGATTGGAGGACTGCGCGTTGTGAGGGTGAGAGGTTGGAGTGGGGGAGGGGGGGTAGACAGGTTGAGGTGGTTAATGTCCTGGCGGCAGTTGGAAATGAAGAGGTTGAGGGTAGGTAATAGGCCAGCGCGGGGTGTCCAGGTAGATGCAGTGTGTTGGAGGTGGGTGAACAGGTCCTCGGAAGGTGGGCGGGAAACCTGATTGTGAAAGTACGCTCAGAGTCGGAGGCAATGGAAGAATTGTTCGACATCACGGCGTGTATTAAATTCATTGATGCGTGGACAGAGGGGGATGAAGGTGAGTCCTTTGCTGAGGACTGATCATTCGTCCTCAGTGAGGGGGAGATCTGGAGGGATGGTGAAAACTCGGCAGGGCTGGGAGCTGGGATCTGGTGTGGGTGCGGCGCTGGGAGTGGGGGCGGAACCTGTAACTGGAGTGGGTGTGATGGTGGGGGGAACGGGGGTGGAGTCATGAGCAGTGGTGTTGTTCCCCTCATTGTTCCTGGGGATGGGGATAGTGACACTGGGGTCTGTGAGGGGCGTGTCAGCAGAATGCAGGTGAGTGGCGCTGGTGGGGGCGGAAGTTGTGGTGACCACAGCAGTAGGGGTGGCGGAAGTCATTGAGCGTGTGGCATTCGCGATGATGTGAGGGCCGGATGTGATGTCACATGTGACGCATGAGGAATTGTGAGGGGCGGAAGTGGTTGTGGGAGTGGCCATGATGAGGGCGGATGTGACATCATCAATCAGCGTGGGGGTGGTAGCTGCATCAGCTGCATGGCTAATGGCGTCTGAGTTGTTTCCGAGACCAGGGGAATCTTCTGGAATGTTTGAGGAGCGCTGGTGATGGAGGTGGGTAGATAAAAGTTTGTTGTACTTACAGTTTTTGATGTTTGAGATGGAATTGAAATACTGTTTGTTGAGAGTATGAATTCTCCTGAGGATGTAATACAGAGTGGGTCCTTTGCAATTCTGAGAGAGTGTGGCCCTCAGCTGAGGCAGGGCTGATTGGAGAGAGGTTAGGTGCCAGCGCATTGCTGCAAGCGTGGAGTGGAGGATCTTGAAGGAGAACTGTTGCTGGTGTTTTTGAATCTGTAGTCTGTACTGTTTGTCCTGGTCGGGTCCGAACTCTGCTGGTTTAAAGGTGGTCCGGAGTCCGTGTGGGATGAGTTGGTTACAGAGGTAGACACTGAGGAAGCAAATGTGGCTGTGGTAGCGAGTTTGTTTCAGGACATGTTTGAAGAGCTTCAGGGCAGTGGAAATGACCTGGGAATTGCAGTGGGAGAGGGACTCCCTGAGATTCTTGTAGAGAGGAGGAAAACTTCTTCAAGGCAGGCATCCTTGCAAGAGGATTCGCAGTCAGGTTAAACCAACGAGGTACAAACAATGACTGCAGATGCTGGAAACCAGATTCTAGATTAGTGGTGCTGGAAGAGCACAGCAGTTCAGGCAGCATCCAAAGTGCAGCGAAATCGACGTTTCGGGCAAAAGCCCTTCATCAGGAAGGATTTGCTGGATGGAATTGTTACTGAATGATATTGGGCCGCAGTACCGTCTCTCGCCAGGCGGTGGCGGTCCTGTACTGTGTTTCTGAAAAGGCTCCGAGGATCACCGATCAATTTGTAAATTCACGAAACAGCAAAAGTTTCCAGGGTCGAGCTGTTCCTGTGAATATATTTATTCTTTAACAACTGTTGGAAAACGTGGAAAATCATCAATAAAATACCGAAGAGTAAAAGGTGAGTCCCAGATCCTCTTTCATTTCAAGAAGTCATTCCCAGAGGGATCGGGTGCCCTCTATTCTTGATGAAGGGCTTTCGCCTGAAACGTCGATTTTCTTGCTCCTCGGACGCTGCCTGACCCGCTGTGCTTTTCCAGCACCAGTCTAAACTAAACTCTGGTTTCCAGCATCTGCAGCCCTCACTTTTGACTTAGATATAATTCCAGTTGAAAGATCCCAAGGGTTCAGAAAAGATTTACAAGGCTGTTGCCAGGTTTGGAGGCTTTGAGCTATAAGGAGAGGTTGAACAGGCTGGGACTGTTTTCCCTGGAGCGTCAGAAGCTGAAGAGTGACCTTATAGAGGTTTACAAAATGATGGCATAGGTTGAGGGTGAACTATATAAAAGAGACCTAAGGGGCAACTTTTTCATGCAGAGGGTGGTACGTGTATGCAATGAGCAGCCAGAGGAAGTGGTGGAAGCTGGTACAATTACAGCATTTAAAAGCCATTTAAATGGGTCTATGAATAGGAAGGTTTTGGAGGAATATGTGCCGGGTGCTGACAGGTGGGACTAGATTGGGTTGGGATATCTGGTCGGCATGGATGGGTTGGACCAAAGGGTCTGATTCCATGCTGTACATCTCTATGACTCTAAATCCAAGGAGATGAACGGGGAGCCGCTAGGGATTGTCCAGGGAAAAGGTGCGAACTTTCTCCAATGTCTCTGATCAGCTGAACAGAGCCTGGAGCTGGCTCCTGTCAGTATAAGGGAACAGGAGGGAGAGGCAATCTGCAACATTAAAGTCTCAGGGTCAAACACAGAGACGGGAGACGGAAGTAAAAAGGAGGACACAGTGAGGGCTATAAGATGAAACACGATCCAATGGGGTTTCTGTTTAAAGACAAAATATTGCTCTGTGAAAGACACTCTTTGATCTGCCTGAAACCTGTTGGTCTTCCAGAACAAGGAGTTATTTTTAATTTAAAAAATATACTTTATTCATAAAATTATTTTGATATCTATACAATTGTTGATGCCATTCATACGTAAACATTGTGTTTCTTTACATACAGAGATCAGAATTGTATATACAAGTCTGTACATTTACTATCCAAATATTTAGCTGAGGTGTCAGCGGGGCCCAATTATGGGGGTGGGCCCCCTGTTCTTCTCAGACAGGCAGCTGTTACACGTGGTCTTTCCCCACCGCGCCTTGGCAGCAGCTGCCCCAAGCTTCAGCGCGTCCCTCAACACGTAGTCCTGGACCTTGGAATGTGCCAGTCTGCAACACTCAGTCAGGGTCAACCCCTTCAGCTGGAAGATCAACAGGTTTCGGACTGCCCAGAGAGCGTCCTTCACCGAGTTGATGATCCTCCAGGCACAGTTGATGTTCGTCTCGGTGTGTGTCTCGGGGAACAGGCCGTAGTGCACGGAGTCCCGCGTCACGGCGCTGCTCGGGACGAACCTCGACAAGCACTACTGCATTCCTCTCCAGACTTCCTCTGCATAGGCACATTCCAGAAGGAGGTGTGTGACAGTCTCCTCCCCCACCCCCACCCCACCCCCCGCAGCCTCTTCGAGGGCAGTGTGCGGTGCAGCAGAGAGTCCGGGCGTGCATAAAGGATCTCACAGGCAGAGCCCTTCTCACCACCAGCCAAGCCATGTCTTGGTGCTTGTTGGAAAGTTCTGGCGATGAGGCATTCTGCCAAATGGCTTTGACAGTCTGCTCAGAGAACCGCTCGATAGGATCCGCCCTCTCCTTTTCCCGAAGGGTCTCAAGGACATTATTTGCTGACCACTTCCTGAAGGACTTGTGGTCAAAGGTGTTTTTCTTCATAAACTTCTCCACGAAGGACAGGTGATACAGAACGGTCCAACTATTCGGAGCATTCCGCGGCAGCGAGGCCAGGCCCATCCTTCACAACACCGGGGACAGGTAGAACCTCAGTACGTAGTGACACTTGATGTTTGCGTATCGGGGATCCACACACAGCTTGATGCAGCCACACACAAAGGTGGCCATCAGGGTGAGGGTGGCACTGGCTGTATCTTTGTACAGCGAGTCCCTTCGGATCCGGTCCATCTTTGATCTCCATATAAACTGGAAGATGGCCTGGGTGACTGCAACAGCACAGGTTCTGGGAATAGGCCAGACCTGTGCCATGTATAACAGCAATGACAGTGCCTCACACCTGATAACCTGGTTTTTTCCCGTGATGGAGAGAGACTGTAACTTCCATCTGCCCGGTTTCTGCCTCACATTGCTGATACGCTCCTCCCAAGAGTTGGCACACACCTCAGCTCCCCCCGAACCAAATACCCAGAACCTTCATATGGTCGGTCCTGATGGTGAAGGCGATCAAGGATTGGTCGGCCCAGTTCCTGAAGATCATGGCCTCGCTCTTGCCTCGGTTTACCTTGGCCCCTGAGGCCTGTTTGAATTGGTCACATATGCACATGAGTCTGCGCACAGACAGCAGATCCAAGCAGAAAATGGCGACGTCATTCATATACAGGGAAGTCTTAACCTGCAGGCCCCCGCTGCCAGAAATAGTCACCCCTCTCAGGCTCGCATCCTTCCTGATGGACTCGGCAAATGGCTCTATGCAGCACACAAACAAGGCAGGAGAGAGAGGGCAGCCCTGCCTGACTCCAGATCTGACTGGGAAGCTATCTGATTCCCACCCATTGATTGAAACTGCACTGACAATGTTGGTGTAGAGCAGTCTGATCCAATTGCAGATTCTCTCTCCAAAGCCCATTTTGGAGAGGACATCTCTCATATACCTGTGTGATATCCTGTCAAAGGCTTTCTCCTGGTCCAGGCTGATCAGGCAGGTGTCCAACCCTCTGTCCTGCACATAGGTGACCGTATCCCTGAGGAGTGTGAGACTCTCAGTGATCATCCTGCCTGGCACAGTTTCCACAAGCACCTCATGCTGTCCCAATGTCTGATATGTTCAAACAAACCATTCCCACTGAGTCCTGTCAGGGGCACTGACCCTTCAAAAATCGTCCCCTTTTACTTTGTGGATGTGGTTAATTACAGAATTGGTACGGTGCAGGAAGAAGCCACTCAGCCCATCATGTTTTGCACTGCTCCCTGAGCATTTTAACTCATTTCCTCATTACCCTGTACATTGTTTCTATTTGAATAATTATCCATACCCTGTTTAATGTGGAAATTTAATCTTCCTCCACCACACCCCCAGGCAGTGCACTCCAGGCCTCAGCCACCCACTGAGTCAAACTCTTTCCTCTCATCTTGAATTTGCTTGTTTTGCAAATTCCTTTAAAACAGTGCCCCTGGCTCTTGAGCCATTCACACTGGAAAGAGTGTTCCTTGTCTACTCTTTCCAAATCTCTGAATAATTTGGAAAACTTCCATCAAATCTCCTATTCTACTTTTTACCTCCAAGGAACCCATGCCCAACTGAATCTTTCTTGATAACTGAAATGTCTTGTTTTGGGAACCATTCTTGTAAATCTCTTCTGTTCTCTGTCTAATGCATTCACATTCTCTTCATTACGTAGCACCCAGAACTGCACACACCACTTCAGCAGAGCTCTGACTCCTGTCATATACAAGTTCAGGTGTGGCAGGGTAAGACGCTCCAACCAAAGCACATCTACTTCCCAATTCCCCTTTCCTTTTTTCCTCTTTTTGAACTATTTCTTGTCTCCGCTCCCCCCTCCCCACAACTCTTAACCTCTCCTGAGAAAGAAGTGATGGACGGGCCGAATCCCAGAGCGAAGGAGGACTGACATACTCGGAGCGACAGATGGGCCGAGTCATGAACGTTGGTACCTGGGAATCCTGGGGTGGAAAGAGGTGGAGATGAATCCCAATGCAGCGTGACTGACCTTGCTGTTAAGTGCCAGTGAGGAGAGGACTCGAGGTTGGAACGATGTTAGGCCTGGCGCCATGTGATGAGTTACTGCTTCTGGAATTCTTTACTAGAATATAATTTACATTCCTTTCAAAACTGGACCGTACTTGATATCTCTTTCACAATGTGTAAGTAATGATACTGCTTTCCTTTCAATACTCTTTGTATAACAATATTTATTTTACTCTAAGATTTATATCTAGCTACTTCTGCCTCCGATGGCGCTATTAAAATGCAGCCATTGTAAAGATTTTTCACTGTACTCCTGTACTTTTGTACTGGAGTACAAGTGACAATAAAAGAGATTTGAGTCATCATCATTTTCCTGCTCCTTGTACTCTGTATTCTTGGGTTAAAGTAAGTTGTTGCACGTCATGTGGTTTGGGGTTTATTGTTCCACAGGAAAGGTGGGTTTTTTGTGCTGTGTTTGTGCCTTGCATCTCACTGACTCCGAGTTTTGTATCAGTTCTACCCTCCCCTAAATTCTATCAAGAATTTCAGTTGCATCTTCTCCAGTGAAAACAGGCACATGCATTCTCTGCCTTGGCCAGTTCCTTGTTACTGATTAGATTAGTTTAGGTCCCCAACAAGTCCACACTGACTCTCTGAAGAGTAATCCACCCAGACCCTTTTCCCTCTGGACTAATGCACCTAACATTATGAACAATTCACCTAATCTGCACATTTTTGGATTGTGGGATGAAACTGGAGCACCTGTCGGAAACCCACGCAGACATGGGGTGAACATGCAACATCTCCACTGACAGTCGCCCGAGGCTGGAATTGAACCCTGGTCCCTGGCACTGTGAGGCAGAGTGCTAACCACTGAGCCACTGTGTCACCCATAATTTATTCACCAGACTCAGCCTCTGAGGGACTTCAGCTCCTCTCACTGAATAGAGTGAGGTTACCAGTTGGGCTCTGAATTGGAGAAAGTAGACAGTGATATGAATAAAAAATCCCATTACAGGGAGAGAAATGGTTCAAATGGAGCCTTGATCAAAGTGACTGCTGTTGTGAGGATTTCAAACCAACACCGGATACTGGGTCTTTTTGTTCAAACATCAAGCTGTCTGTATGTTTCAGCAGCGAGAAGTCACTCTCAACTGGGAACCCAGGAGATCACTTCAATGGAAGAGTTTCAAGCATCTTCATATTATTCTGTGACAATAGAGCTGCCTCCAACAGGGACTGAGATCATGAACAAAGGGCAATTGAGGACATTGCAACAATGATTCAGAATCGGCATCATCAGGTCATTTCATTCAGAAATGGAAGAAGCCATTGTCCCAATCAATAGCCCAGAAAACATCCACCCCATCATGGAAGGAGATACACCCTTCAATATTCGGATCGATTTGTGAGTCAGGGATACCATTTCCCCTAAATCCCTTACTGTTTCAAACTCGCCTGCATCCCCGTCCTGTGAAGGGCCTGATCTGACTCCACCGCCTGTGAGAGTCCCTATTGGGAAAACTCCCCTCTCACTCCGGTTTGGGCCACCCAGACAACCCCCAACAACTCCATGTGGCAGTGAGTCCCACATTCCCATCATGCTCTGGGAAAACGCAGTGCCCGTTAAAGAGAAGGAGACTCTCATGGAGACTCCCCCTGCCCCCTCTCCTGGAGAGGGAGATACAATCTGAGGGAGAATTCCTGCAGTAGGCCCGGTTTAATTGAAAATATTGGGGTTTGAGTCCCCAGGGGGAATTCCCTGAACTGCCCGCTGTATTTAGTGGGAACCAGCAGTGAGCCTGGAGAAATGGTGGAAACAACACCAACAGGATTCCCACTGATGTCCTGCCCCAATCTGCAGCCAATTCTGGGCCTGCCCTTTTGGAAGGATGTCAAGGCCAAAGGGATGGTGCAAGGGGAGATTTCCCAGAATGGGACCAGGGATGAGGCTCTTCAGTTCTGTGCAGTGACTCCCAAAGTGAGGATTGAGAGGATCCTGGTGGATTGTAAGGGAGAGGTGAGGAGGCGATGGACAATATGTTTCAGCTTATCTTGCCCACAACTTGGCCATCCGTGCCTGGGGCTGCTTTGGGAATGAAGGATATGAAGGAGAGCAGCAGGCTGCCAGTCACTCCCAGGACAAAATCCCCACCCCCTCCCATCCTCTCTCCACCCACCTACCCCACTCCCAAACGACCTTCCCCCTCACCTCCCGGCTTCAGGGATTCCCTGTCACTGCTCTAACACTGTTTATTCCTCATTCTGCTCTGGGGGCTGTCTCTGCCTCTCAGAGTGTTCACGATAGAGACAAATTTCCTTGAATATATGCAGTGAATTCCCAAGGGAGTGACTGAGCTGAATGTGTTTAGCAGCGCAGTGACACTGAAACCGGGAACGGTTTGAGTCTGGAAGTGCTGACGGTGAACATGGCTTCCAGACAGCAGGGAGAGAGTTTAACTGAGGAGATAATTTGTCCCATTTGTCAGGATTTCTTAACCGATCCGGTTACACTGGATCGTGGTCACAATTTCTGCAGCTCCTGTATCAACCAGAGTTGGGAAAACCAGGAGATAAACTCCTGCCCGGAATGTAATCAGGAATTTCCACAAAGAAACCTCAAGGTAAATCAGGCTTTGACGAATCTGGCCAAAATAGCTCAAAAATTATGTCTGAAACTGCAAGAGAAGGAAAGTATGTTTCACTGTGAGGAACATGAGGAAGAATTGAAGCTGTTTTGTGAAACTGACAAGAAACTGAACTGTCTGGTTTGGAGAGATTCCTGGAAACACAGGGAGCACCACTTCATCCTGGTTAAAGAAGCTGATGAAATCTATAAAGTTAAAAGGAACAGATTTCATCCTTGATTATTTCATCACATTTTAATGTCCAAAAATTTTACTTCCCGAATTTTCTCTCCCAATCTCAGGATTGGGTGAAGTCTTTCTTAGATTCTCTGACAGAGAAGAAATTGGCAGCTCTAGAATTGAAGCAGCAGCAGAAACAAAAGATTTCACAAATTCAGGTAAAAATCTTCCAGAGCTCAACATTGAAATTTGAGTTGTTCATTTGTTATTTTTAACACAATAACATTTTGTTTTTATATTTCTCTGACAGGAGGAATCCAGCAGTCTGCAGACCCACGTCAAATCCGAGTTCGCTAAAATGCACCAGGTTCTCACTGAGAAGGAGCAGAGTTTACTCTGAGATCTCCGGGAACAAGAGGAAAGCGCTCTGAAAGCAATGGAGCAAAATCTTTGTGAAATTCAAGAGAATTTAAATTCTATTCAAAAGAAACTCTCAAGGTTGGATAAACAGTTGGAACAAAAAGACAGAGTGCTATTTCTGAAGGTGAGGGATAATATTTCAGTGCAAGTGTGACTGAACAGTGCCAGCATGACTCAGACACCCATCCTCCTTCATCCCCCTTGTCATTCCCTCCCTCTGCTCCATTCTCTCTCATGGGTTTCTCTACTTTCCTGTTCATACATTTTCCTCAGTCATACTGTGACAGTGGATTCCATATTCTCATCACTTTCTTGATGAAGATCTTTTTTCCTGAACACCCTGTTGGATTTATTGTGGCTAGATGATGTTCACAGATCCATTTTCAGATTCGTTTTAAGTGAAAACATTTTCATTGAATCAATTGAATTGACCACTTTCTTAATTTTAAATATTCGAATCAGATCTTTACGTCAGTAAAATATATTAATGTTTATTTTAATCCTTTGCAATTGCTTTAAATTTTTATACATTATCTTGGTATTTAATGTTCTTTGTGTCACATCCTCTTTCTATTCAATGTCTGCAACAAACAGAATTGACAATTCCCAGCAGCTCGAAACAATGTGAGTGCAGTAGCTGCTTTCTGAATATAGACAGTCAGTGTCTGTCAACTCAGATTGTGTTTTTTTTATTTCAGGAGGAAGTATCTCGGAAGACGGGGTAGGACATGCACTTTACTGCAACTCAGTTCACACTTGTGAAATTACTCAGAAAAGTCTTTAAACTGACTTCATAACCAATTAATGTCTAATATTTACAGGATTAGTGATGAGGCTATCAATAGAACATAGAACATCGAACATAGAACAATACAGCACAGAACAGGCCATTTGGCCCACAATGTTGTGCCGAATATTTGTCCTAGCTTAAGCACCCATCCATGTACCTATCCAATTGCCACTTCAAGGTCGCCAATGATTCTGACTCTGCCCCTCCCACAAGCTGCGCATTCCATGCCCCCACCACTCTCTGGGTAAAGAACCTACCCCTGACATCCCCCCTATACCTTCACCCTTCGTCTTAAATTTATGTCCCCTTATAACACTCTGTTGCACCCGGGGAAAAGGTTTCTGACTGTCTACTCTATCTATTCCCCTCATCATCTGATAAACCTCTATCAAGTCATCCCTCATCCTTCACCATTCCAATGAGAAAAGGCCTAGCACTCTCAACCTATCCTAGTTCGACCTATTCTCCATTCCAGGCAACATCCTGGTAAATCTTCTCTGCACCCTCTCCAAAGCTTCCAGATCTTTCCTAAAGTGAGGCGACCAGAACTGCACACAGTTCTCCAAATGTGGCCTAACCAAGGTCCTGTACAGCTGCAACAACACTTCATGACTCTTGAATTCAATCCCTCTGCTAATGAACGCTAATACACCATGGGCCTTCTTACAAGCTCTTTCTACCTGAGTGGCAACTTTCAAAGATCTATGAACATAGACCCCAAGATCCCTGTATTCCGCATTCTTATTTGTCCTTCCAAAATGGACAACCTCACACTTGACAGGGTTGAACTCCATCTGCCACTCCTCAGCCCAGCTCTGCATCATATCTAAGTCCCTTTGCAGCCAACAACAGCCCTCCTCACTATCCACAACTCCACCAATCTTCGTATCATCTGCAAATTTACTGACCCACCCTTCGTTTCCCTCTTCCAAGTCATTAATAAAAATTACAAACAGCAGAGGACCCAGAACTGATCCCTGTGGAACTCCACTTGTAATTGGGCTCCAGGCTGAATATTTACCAACTACCACCCTCTGACTTTGGCCGGTTAGCCAGTTTTCTATCCAACTGGCCAAACTTCCCTCTATCCCATGCTTCCTGACTTTCCGCATAAGCCTACCATGGGGAACCTTATCAAATGCCTTACTAAAATCCATGTACACTACATCCACTGCTCTACTCTCATCCACATGCTTGGTCACCTCCTCAAAGAGTTCAATAAGACTTGTAAGGCAAGACCTACCCCTCAAAAATCTGTGCTGGCTGTCCCTAATCAAGCAGTGTCTTTCCAGATACTCATAAATCCTATCCCTCAGTACCCTTTCCATTACTTTGCCTACCACCGAAGTAAGACTAACTGGCCTGTAATTCCCGGGGTTATCCCTATTCCCTTTTTTGAACAGGAGCACAACATTCGCCACTCTCCAGTCCCCTGGTACTACACCCATTGACAGTGAAGACGAAAAGATCATTGCCAAAGGCTCTGCAATTTCCTCTCTTGCTTCCAACATAATCCTAGGATATATCCCGTCAGGCCCGGGGGACTTGTCTATCCTCAAGTTTTTCAAAATGCCCAACACATCTTCCTTCATAACAAGTATCTCTTCGAGCTTACCAGTCCGTTTCACACTCTCCTCTTCAGCAATACGGTCCCTCTCATTTGTAAATACTGAAGAAAAGTACTCATTCAAGACCTCTCCTATCTCTTCCGACTCAATACACAGTCTCCCACTGCTGTCCTTGATCGGACCTACCCTCAGTCTCGTCATTCTCATGTTTCTCACATATGCATAAAATGCCATGGTGTTATCCTTGATCCTACCCGCCAAAGATTTTTCATGCCCTCTCTTAGCTCTCCTAATCCCTTTCTTCAGCTCCCTTCTGGCTATCCTGTATCCCTCCAACGCTCTGTCTGAACCTTGTTTCCTCAACCTTATGTAAGCCTCCTTCTTCCTCTTTACAAGACATTCAACCTCCCTCGTCAACCAAGGTTCCCTCACACGACCATCTCTTTCCTGCCTGACAGGTACATACATATCAAGGACACGTCGTATCTGTTCCTTGAAAAAGTTCCACATTTCCACGACATCCTTCCCTGACAGCCTATGCTCCCAACTTATGCTCCTCAGATCCTGTCTTACAACATCGTATTTACCCTTCCCCCAATTGTAAAACCTACCCTGTTGCACGCACTTATCTCTCTCCAGAACCAAGGTGAAAATCACAGAATTGTGGTCATCATCACCAAAATGCTCACCCACTAACAAGCCTATCACTTGTCCCATTTCGTTTCCAAGTACCAAATCCAATATGGCCTCCCCTCTGGTTGGACAATCTACATACTGAGTTAGAAAAGCTTCCTGGACACACTGCACAAACACCGCCCCATCCAATCTACTTGATCTAAAGAGCTTCCAATCAATATTTGGGAAGTTGAAATCGCCCATGACTACGACCCTGTGGCTTCTGCACCTTTCCAAACTCTCTTTCCAAATCTGTTTCTCCACATCTCTGCTGCTATTGGGGGGCCTATAGTAAACACCCAACAAGGTGACTGCACCTTATCAATTTCTGACTTCAGCCCATACTACCTCCAAAGGCCGATCCCCCTCGAACTGTCTTTCTGCAGTCATTATACCATTTTTAATTTGCAATGCCACCCCCTCCCTCCTTTTTAACCACCCTCCCTAATCTTACTAAAAGATCTGCAACCAGGAACCTCCAAAAACCATTCCTGTCCCTCTTCTATCCAAGTATCCGTGATGGCCACAACATCGTAGTCCCAGGTACCGATCCACTCCTTAAGTTCACCTACCTTATTTCTGATACTCCTTGCGTTGAAGTATATACACTTGAACCCATCTCTGTGTCCGCAAGTATTCCCTGTCAGTGCTACCATCTCCACAGCCTTCCTACATTCTTGGACATCCTAACAAACAGCTAACCTACTTGCTGGACTGCAAGTCCGGATCCCATCCCCCTGCCAAAATGATGTGTGATTCACAGATGGTGTCCTGTCCACTCAAAAATTCAACAGTTTACCGTTTCCAGTGTGGAGAAAAATGTTGGATGCCATTAAACCTGGTAAAGCTCAAATAAGTTCCTATGTCCTGATTTATATTTTGAACTTTGGGCTGTTATGTATACAGTTACCAAAGGTAGTATAATTAAGCATTTAGTTACAAAGAACACTGGACAAGTAATCACTTTAACTGTTAATTGACTTGGTGTAGCATAAAGGAGCCCTCACAAAACTAGAGTCAAAAGGAATCAAGGCAAAATTCTCCACCGATTTGAGCCAAATCGAGCACAAGGAAGGTGGTTGTGATTGTCTGAGATCAATCCTTTCAGATCTAGGACAATTTTAGAGGAAATTATCCCACATCTTCAGCTGCCTACATTTTCAACATCTCTTGTCACCCAGGGTTCATGAATCTTGTGGCCCTTATCTTTCATCCTCATAGGAACATCTTGGTTCTGAAGTCTTATATATGCCTTTTCAAATTCCCCCACTTGCCAGATGTGGACTTGCCCTCAAACTGCTGCCCACCCAATCTAATTCATGCAGTTCCTATCTAATGCTGTTGCAATTAGGACGCCCTCAATTTTGCACTTTCACCCAAACTTCACTTTGACCTGAGGGTCATAACTATCCTTATCCATAACTGACGTAAAAGTTAAGGAATTATGATCATTGTTCCAAAATTATCCCCCACTGAATCTGAAAGATATAATGAAAATTTGATCATCTGGCCAGGCTCATTCTCCAATACAATGTCTAGTATGGTATTATCCCCAGTTAAACGAACTACCTATTGTTTCAGGACCCCCTGCCCCCTGGATATACCTAACAAATTTTGTCCCATCTAAGCCCTTGGCACGAGGGAATCCCTTGGGAAGTTAAAATCACACGTTACAATAAACCTGTTATTTTTACATCTTTCCATGATTTGCCAACATATCTGATCCTCTCCCTCCTTCTGGCTGTTGGGAGGCCGATAGTATAACCCCATCAAAGTGATTGCACCTTTCATATTCCTAACTAGATGAACCCTCCAAGATGATTGTGTTTAGTGCAGCTTTGATCAGTATTGCAACACCCTTACCCTTTTTACACCTCTCTCGATTATGCCTGAAACATCGAAACCCTGGAATGTTGAGCTGCCAGTCCTGCCCTTGTCTAAACCAAGTCTTTGTATTGCCATAACATCCATACATTAGTCTGGGCTCTATGCTTATCTGCCCTACCTGTTGTACTCCTTTGTTGTACTAAAATAAATACATCTCAGACTGCCGGTCTCACTGCATCCATTAACCTGGCACATTGTGTATTGTGCTGGAGGACATTGGTGGCGTGTTCATGAATAGTTCAGTTGGCTGGATTGTTGTTTTGCAGAGCAGTGTGATGCCAACAGAATGGGTTCAATTTCCATCACCACTTTAAGGTTACTCTGAAGGACTTTCCTTCTCAACCTCTTCCCTCACCTGATGTCTGATGGCCCTCAGGTTAAATCACCACCAGTCACTTTTCTCTAATAAGAGAGCAGGCCCTGTGGTCTGCTAAGACCATGGTGACAGAACAAAAACTTCACTCTGCCTTCACTCAGGAGGAGGAGGAGGAGGAGGGTATTGGAGGGGCAGGGACTGTGGGGTTCTTGAGGAGACTAACTTCAGAGGCAAGGAGATATTGGAGGTTTTGATAATTACCAAATCACCAGGTTCAGATGGGTTGTATTCCAGGTTTCTGTAGAAGGTGAGGGAGGAAATTCCAAGAACTCTGACACAAACTTAAAATTCCTTTCTGGCCACATTGGAAGTGCTAAAGAACTGGAGACAAGCTAATGCAGGTTACATGTTTCAAGAAGGATGGTAGTGGTAAATCAGAGAATTACAGACCAGTGAGTCTCAGATCAGTGTGGGAAAACTATTGGATAAACTCTGAAAGAGAGAATTAATCTCAACCTAGAGAGGAAAGGTGTGACTGTGTGGGTCAGCATGACTTTCTCAGAGGGAACTCATGCTGAACAAAATTGATTGCACCTCCCCACAACCACACAGCCCACAACATATGCGCACGCGCGCGCACACACACACACACACACACACACACACTCCTTCCACCACACTGTCAAATGACACCGCCCTCCCCCTCCCCCGTGCGCATACACTGTCACACGCAACATCCCTCACAAGCCAAGAGACAACCTCTAATTTTCTGGGTTTTTTTTAATTCTTAGTCTCAGTGACCCTGGATGTGGAAACTGTGAACCCATGGCTCGAGGTGTCTGAGGATCTGAAGAGTTTGAGGTGGACTGGGACCCAGAGGAGTCTCCCTGACAGTGAGAAGAGGTTTACGCACTGTCCCTGTGCCCTGGTATTAGAGGGATTCACATTAGGGAAACACTACTGGGTCGTGGAGTGGAGGGGAATCGGTACTGGAGTCTGAGAGTAGCCTCAGAATCTGTGGAGAGGAAGAAATGGGTCAGTCTGAGCCCAGAGAATGGATTCTGGACCACGGGGCAGATTGAGGGTCAGTTTAATATAAACTTCCACCCTCCATTCCATCCTCTTGTCAGTCAGATGCCCAGGAAGGTGGGAGTTTATCTCAGTTATGAATCTGGGACAGTTTCATTTTACAATGTAGACATCAAGTCCCATCTCCATACTTCCACTGGAAATAAATTCACTGAGAAACTTTATCCTTTCTTTGAAACATCTTACTTAAACCAGTTTCTGAGAATCTGATCCAGTTTGCATCTGGATCTGAGAAAGGAGCAGGAACTTGAGGTCACAACATTCCTGACCTCATAGTGATCTAATGTCAGTGTATTCTTGAATCATGGGCATCTCTGGCTGACCAGCATTTATGCTTGTCCATAACTGCTACTGAATTAAATGGCTTGCTCGGCCATTTCAAAGGGCAGTTGTGATTCAACCACATTGTTATGGATCTGGAGTCACATGTAGGCCAGACCAGGTGAGGGCGGCAGACTTCCTTCCCTGAAGGACATTGATGAGCCAGGTGCAAATTGTTTCATGGTTATCAATAACTTTTTGACACCAGTTTTCTTTTTAATTGAATTCAAATTCTACCATCTGGTGGGATTTGAATCTGATCCCCAGAACATTACCTGAACTTCTGGATTAATAGTCTAGTGATGAAATCAAGAGGCCATCATTTCCCCATGTCAGGGTGTTATTAAAGTATTAGGTTCAGGGTCAGAAGTCAGGGTTTGGGGGTCAGAAAACAGCATGAACGAAAGGTTGTCACTCAATGTATCATTGAATTTCCAGTTGTATTTTATAAAATCCTAATCAAGCTGTAAATAAATTTAATGAAAATGCATGTGTCTCAGTATTAATATGAAAAGTAAATTAAATCTCCTGTGCCTCTCTTTCACTTATTCACTGCTTCAGTCAAACCCCTTAGTTCCACCTCCTCACCTGTTTCCCAGCCTGGAGCTGGGATTTCTCTGTGTGTCCATCTCACATTCTGCACCTGGACCATGAAATCCTGAGGGGCAAGTCCAAACACTGAAGTGTGACAAAGCTGCATTTACATAGCATCCTCTATTAAGCTGCTTGTATCATCTGTTGGAAAAAAAGTGGAAAGTCTTATATCAGTTGATGTGAAAGTAAGAGGTGAGTCCCAAATCCTCTTAAAATCTAGGAAAGGTTCATTCCCAATGGGATTGAGTGGATTTTATTTTTTGTTACAAGATCCCAAACAAATACAAGAAGTTGAACAGGGAGCCACTGTCCAGTGAAAAGTTAAAAACTTTTTTCAAATGTCTCTGATCAGCTGATTAGAGCCTGGAGCTGGTTCCTGTCAGCGTAAGGGAACAGGAGGGAGAGGCAACCTGAAACATTAAAGTCTCAGATACAAACAGAGTGACGAAAAACAAAACCCAGAAGTAAAAAGCAGGAATGCAGTGAGGCTTGTGAGATGAGACATGACCCACTGGGGTTTCCACTTAAAGAGAAATAATTCAGTCCTGTCCAATACAAGCTAACAGAACTTTTATAAATCAACAGCTCCTCAATAGTTTGTGGACGAAAGACCCCAGATAGTAGCCCTTTATCTACGTGTTGGGATGTAACTAATTTCTGGTCATATTTGGCAAAGGTTCTACTTTTGCATTTGGATGGACAGTTGTTACATGTCGCTGGAGTAGTACTGAAGATCAAGCCCTGCTATTCCTGCAATCTACGACACAATAAAATATAGGAGCAGATGCAGGTCATTCATTCCATCAAGTCTGCTTTCCCATTCAATAAAATTATAGCTCATCCAATAAACCTCAACTCCACGTTTCTGCTTTTTCCCATAACTCTTGATTCCCTTCCTGATCTGTCAATGATAACCTTGAATATACTGAAAGATCCAACCTCGAAGCCCTCTATGATGAAGAGTTCAGGGTTCTCTGAGAGAAGACATTTCTTTATATCTCTTTTTAAATGTGCAACATTTTATTCTGAGATTATGCCTTGTGCTCATGAGAATATGAGGGAAAGATAGGTACAAACATAAAAAACAGAGAGGAAATGCTTCTTCAAACATTTGAGAAAGAAAATGCTGAACAGCGGCAGTGCTTATTTTTTCCCCAGCACCATATTGTGAACATGCAGGAGTAGGACACGGTGAGGAACAACAAGTGTGTAAATCTTTATTTATATCCCATCACCAGGAAGAAAGGAAACACCAGTGTTGCCAATAACAAGCAGTGCCCTTCTCAACAAAGGGCAATGCTGCATGATCAGTGAAGGGGAGGGCAAGGATTAAATTAAAATAGAGTTGGAGGGGGAAATAAACACTTCACTCCTTATGGTGCCCATCTCTCCCTGAAAATCTCAAGGGTGTTGGTGAACACTGCGTGCTTCTTCCCCAGGGACACCTGGGCTCAGATGTAACCATGGAAGAGGGGCAGGCAATTGGTCCTAACAACCAGCTCCACGGTATGTTGCCTGGATCTGTTTATTGCTGGTTTGCCGGCCCAGGAGCAGAAGGGCTTCTGTTTTTTTTTCTATTTTTTTTCTTTCTTGGAATTTTTTCACTGCAGCAGCAAGAGTACATCATGTCTCCCTCCAACTCCAGTTTGATTTTGTCTCACCTTTCATGGTGGATCTCAGTTTCCCAATGAAATACCTCAACTGAGGCTGATATCCAGCATCAAGTCACTTGTTACTTACATGTGGAGAGTACCTTGACACTGATCCACCTAGCTCAGTGCCAGCTGTCAGTTTGAACTGAATGGCATTCCTGTTCTTTTTTTTATCTCTTATTATTCCCACGCTACTGCCTAACAGCGATAGTCCTGATTTTCCCCCAGCACCCACATCACGTGTCTATTAGTGTCAGACACAGTAAAAAACAACAAGTGTAGAAATCATTCTTTATATTCCACCGCCAGGAAGAAAGGAAATACCAGAGTGGCCAATAACAAGCATTGCCCTTCTCAACAAAGGGCAATGATGTGTGATCAAACAGTGAAGGGGAGGGCAGGGATTAAATCAACATAGAGTTGGACGGGGAAATAAAACACTCCACACCCTGTGGTGCCTATCTCTGCCTGAATATCTCAAGGGTGTTGGTGGACACCACGTGCTCCTAACCCGAGGAAATCTGGGCTCAGATATAACCACAGAAGAGGGGCAGACAATCGACCAAAATGACCCCTCCACTGCCTGCTGCCTGGACCTGTTTATGGCCAGTTTGACCAGGCCCAGGAGCAGAAGAACCTCAGTTTATTTTTTTTTAACAGCTTGGTTCTCAGCTGTCGTCTGCTGAAATCTTGACATTTGAAATAACTCCACAAGAGACTTGTATCCCATCACCACGTCACACCTTCTTTACACATGAACAGTCCTTGGCTTTAGTGCCACCTCTTCAGAGCCAGCTGTCAGAGCGCCAGTATCTCTGACACTCCTGTTTTTTCTTTTACCTTGATACAGCTCCAACTACCTCAGAGCCAGCTGTCAGAGTGAGCAGGATGCCTGAGACTCCTTTATTTTTGTTTTTTTTTTCTTTAGGCCGCTCTCAGAGTGAGCAAACCCCTGACACTTCTGGTTTTTTTTAGCTAGCTCAGTACTGGCTTTTAGAGTGAACATAACCCTTGCCACTTCTGTTTATTTTCTTCTTTTTTTCCCACCCAACTGAGGTAGTGCTTATTTTTCCTCCAGCACCCATGGTGTGTGTGTACAGGTGCGAGACACAGTGAGAGACGCAAGGTGCACGAATCTTTATTCAATTTCCACCACCAGGAAGATAAGAAAACACCCAAGTGACAAGCACTGCCCTTCACATCAAAGGACAATGCTGTGTGATCAAACAGTAAAGGGGAGGGCAGGGATTAAATCAAAATAGAGTTGGAGGGGCAAATAATTCACTGCACTCCCTGTGGCACCCACCTCTCCCTGAACAACTCCAGGGTGTTGGTGGAGACCGCGTGCTCCTTTTCCAAGGACACCCGGGCTCTAATGTAACTGCGGAAAAGGGGCAGGCAGGCATTTCGCCCTAATGACCCCATCCATGGCCCATTGCCTGGACCTGTTTCTGGCCAGTTTGGTCAGGCCTAGGATCAGAAGAACTTCTGTTTTTTTTTGCACACGCACACACACACATTGATGCAGCTCCCTCAGAGCCAACTCTCAGAGTCAACAGGGGTTCTGACACTCCTGTTTATTTTTATTTCTTTTTATTTGCAGTAGTGCTTATTTTTTCCCCAGCACCCATGGTGTGTGTGTGCAGGTGTGAGACACAGTGAGAGACACAAAGTGCACGAATCTTTATTCAATTTCCACCACCAGGAAGATAGGAAAACATCCCAGTGGCCAGTGACAAGCACTGCCCTTCACATCAAAGAACAATGCTGTGTGATCAAACAGTGAAGGGGAGGGCAGGGACTAAATCAAAATAGAGTTGGAGGGGGAAATAATGCACTGCACTCCCTGTGGCGCCCACCTCTCACTGAAAAACTCCAGGGTGTTGTGGACACCGTGTGCTCCTTCTCCAGAGACACCCAGGTTCTAACGTAACCACAGAAGAGGGGCAGGCAGTCGGCCCTTACGACCCCCTCCATGGCCCACTGCCTGGACCTGTTTCTGGCCAGTTTGGTCAGGCCCAGGATCAGAAGAACTTCTGTTTATTTATTTTTTTCCTTTTCTTTTATTTAATCCCCACACTACCGCCTAACTGTGGTAGTGCTTATTTTTTCCCCAGCACCCATGGTGTGTGTGTGCAGGTGTGAGACACAGTGAGAGACACAAAGTGCATGAATCTTTATTCAATTTCCACCACCAGGAAGATAGGAAAACACCCGAGTGGCCAGTGACAAGCACTGCCCTTCACATCAAAGGGCAATGCTGTGTGATCAAAACAGTGGAGGGGAGGGCAGGGACTAAATCAAAATAGAGTTGGAGGGGAAAACAATGCACTCCACTCCCTGTGGCCCCCACATCTCCCCGAACAACTCCAGGGTGTTGGTGGACACCGCGTGCTCCTTCTCCAGAGACACCCGGGCTCTAACGTAACCGCGGAAGAGGGGCAGGCAGTTGGCCCTAACGACCCCCTCCACGGCCCGCTGCCTGGACCTGTTTCTGGCCAATTTGGTCAGGCCCAGGATCAGAAGAACTTCTGCTGATTTTTTTTCTTTTTTTTTCTTCTTTCTTTTTTTTTTTATTATTATATTTTTTTTCCCCAGCACCCATGGTGTGTGTGTGCAGGTGTAAAACACAGTGAAGGACACAAAGTGCACGAATCTTTATTCAATTTCCACCACCAGGAAGATCGGAAAAACACCCGAGTGGCCAGTGACAAGCACTGCCCTTCAAACCACAGGGCAATGCTGTGTGATCAAAACAGTGGAGGGGAAGGTAGGGACTAAATCAAAATAGAGTTGGAGGGGAAAACAATGCACTCCACTCCCTGTGGCGCCCACATCTCCCCGAACAACTCCAGGGTGTTGGTGGACACCGCGTGCTCCTTCTCCAGAGACACCCGGGCTCTAACGTAACCGCGGAAGAGGGGCAGGCAGTTGGCCCTAACGACCCCCTCCACGGCCCGCTGCCTCGACCTGTTTCTGGCCAATTTGGTCAGGCCCAGGATCAGAAGAACTTCTGCTTATATCTGTCATCCAGGGATCCCTGATTGGACCAGGTTAACAGTAAGGTGAATTTGCCATGCTAAATTGCCCATAGCATGGGAAAAGCAGAATTACAGAGATAGGGTATGGGGATGGGTCTAGGTGGAATGCCCTTTGGAGGGTTGGTGTGGACTTGTTGGGCCGAATGGCCTGTTTCCGTGCTGTAGGAATTCTATGATCCTTCAGGGGGTAAAGCCATCAAGGTTGCGATATCCACCATGGCCATCTCAGATTCCAAGATTTCTTTGACACTAGATGGAGGGATAGAACCCACAGGTTCTGACAGCCTTGTCGGATCTGTTGTGTAAGTTTGCAGCTTTCATGTGGTCCAGGTGCTTGTTCAGAACTTCCCTACCTACCCAAACTTTGTACAACATGGAACCTGACCTTGCATTCACTCTTACGCACACACGGCCATTTCAGTGGTTTCAGCACCAAATTTCATCCCCTGAAATAAATTGCCTCTCTTATTTAGAGGAGTCTTGTGTCTGGCATTAGTGTTCCCGATGCCATTTCACCATTCAACTCAGATCTGGGGAGATCAGATTTAACCTGCTGGAGAGTCTTTTTTCCATTAGCAACTCTGCTGGAGCTATCCCTGTAGTTGTATGAGGGTTGATCCTATAACAGGAATCGGGACAGTTTGGTAACTAGTGAAACTGTATGTTGTTTCTTCAAGTCTGCTTTCAATGTTTGGACTGCTCTTTCTGCCAGACCATTGAACAATGGATGGTATGGAGCTGACCTTATATGCCAAAAGCCATTCAACTAGTTGGCAGCACAGTGTTTAGCACTGCTGCCTCACAGCGCCAGAGATCTGGGTTCAATTCCTGCCTCAGGTGACTCTCTGTGTGGAGTTTGCACATTCCTCCGGGTGCTCTGGTTTCCTCCCACAATCCAAAAATGTGCAAGTTGAATTGGCCATGCTAAATTGCCTGCAGTGTTCGGTGAAAGGGTAAATGTAGGGCAATGGGTCTGGGTGGGTCATGCTTCGGTGGGTTGGTGTGGACCTTTTGGGCTGAAGGGCCTGTTTCCACACTGTAAGTAATCTAATCTAAATCTAAGTAAACTTTAGGAATTACTCAAATTCCCAGCTGATAAATGATGGCCCAATGTCTGTGACCAGCACTTCCACGAGCCCGTTCTCAGAGCTTTTCCAATATTGTTCCGATGATCGACAATTGAACTCTATGCACATCCAAATATTTCAAATGGACATCCACAATGACTAAGAACATTGAGCCCATGAAAGGACCTGTGTTCTCAATGTGTAACTGAGTCTAAGCCATTCCCACAAATATGATGGAGATGCTGGTGGTACTTTTTGTCCTTGTTGGCATTCGGGGAACTGCCCACTAATGTGGCTTTCTCGGCATTTAATCCTGACCACCAGACATAACTTCTCACCAACATCTTCATTTTGGACACCCCTAGGTGAACCTGATGGAGTTCAGCCTTTGCTTGGGACAATCACCCTTGCTCCCCATAATAAAATGCCATCCTCTCACGTGATCTGGTCTCACTGGGTCTAGAAAGGTTTCAATTCAGGTTGTTGTGGCACTTTTGTTGCTTCCATCAATACCAGCTGTTCTAATTTTGACATCACCAGATCTTTTTGCGTGCACAGTCAGATATTGTCAGTGGTGACTGGAAGGGTGTCCAGAAAGCTTAAAACCAGAACAGACTCTTCCAGTGGTGGCAGCATTGCTGGTATATCTGACAGTGGGAGGCAGCTCAATGCATTTGCCTTTGCTACTTGGCTTCCTGGATGGTGTTCCAACTGTAATTATATGCATTTAGAATGACAGCCCACCGCTGAATTTGACCTGAAGCCAAGGCCAATATGGTCTTGTCCTCTTTGAATAGCCCGAACAAGGATTTGTGGTTCATTACTGTCACAAATTTACATTCTTAAAGGTATTGGTGGAACTTTCTCACACCGAAGAAGACTGCCAAACCTTTGTTCACTATCTGGGTCTGTTTGCACTCTTATCAGCTAACGTCCAGGAGGCATGGAATATTGGCTGTTCCTATCCATTGAACCAATCTGTGAGCCACACTACCCCAATACCAGAAGAGGAAGCATCACACCAGATCTTGTTTGGGATCATAGGCTACCAACGCCCCTTAGTTGATGATAGCTGTTTATTCTCTTCCCTAAAGGCTACTCTTGACTATGAGACCATTTCTAAGGCTGACCTCTTTCAATGGCAGATGTAAGGGGAGAAGAATGGAGTCCAGATTACATAATTTCTGTAATAACTCATCAATCAAGGAAAGACCAAAACTCCAGTACAGGGATGTGATTTGAGGCACTTTTGATTCCTCTCACTTTTCGTTCCAATGGCTGTAACACAGTCTTCTCAACTCTGTAGCCCAAGTACGTTGTTGGGGTGCCTGAAACATACAATTTTCTTTTCTGAGGCATACGTGTGCCTTGGGGAAATGTTTACAGTTTAGGTCCAAGTTATGTAAGTCCTTTTTATTGTTCTTCCCTGTTATTAGCACCTCATCCAGATAAATGGCAACCTAGAATAGACCTTGTAAAATGTCCTCCATTTTGGATGTGAATTTATTTCGGTAGAATTGAGAAATAACAAAGGGTATGATCACCTTATAGGGATTGTCTTACAGGTCCCACAAAAGTCAGTAGGAAATTGAGAAGTCAATTTGAAAGGAGATCTCAGATATCTGTAAGAATAATAGGATGTTAATGGTAGGGGAATTTTAACTTTCCAAACATAGACTGGAACTGGTCATTATGTTAAGGGCTTGGATGGAGAGGAATGTTTTAAGAAAATTTTCTTATTCAGCATGTGGATGTACTGACTCGAAAAGGAACAAGACTTGACCTTTTCATCGGAAATAAGGCAGGGCAAGTGACTGAGGTGTCTGTGGGGAGCACTTTGGGGTCAATGATCATAAGTCTATTAGTTTTAAAATAGTGATGAAAAATTATTTTCTGATCTAAAAGATGCATTTCTAAATTGGATAAGGCTAATTTTGACGGTATTAGACTTTCAAAGAACTTTCAAAAGCTGATTGGGAGAAGTTACTGGCAGGTGAAGGGACAGCTGGAAAACGGGAAACATTCAAAGAATGAGCAAGTCCATCACTGACACAATAGACAAACATTTATTTTGGTTTGAGTTTGCAGTGACAAAGGAAGGCTACGCATATACCCTGCCATACCTTCCCCTAGAGAACAGTGAATATTATCCTCCAGACCCGCAGATCATTGCACCCAATAAAGATGGTGGCAGTAACCTCATCACCTGAGGACCGCAGCCGGTTTTTTCCATTTGCTGTAAAAGCGGGAGCAGGAAGTTCAATCTGGAAGCACACTTGTCCACAGGTTGTTTACGGAACCTCCCAGTCGATATTTTCTTTTCTTACAATTACATTTTAGCTTGCTCAAAAACTGCGTGAATCCTTGTAAGATTCTGTAAATCTCTTCTTTAGAAATAGAATCAGTCTGAATATTGGGACACAAACAGACAGACTTTAACCTCACACCTTCAATCAGCTGTCATGACATCTGTTGTTAAAGTTCCTCCCACTTCTTCTGAACCAATCGCCTGTTCCACACAGCAACAAACACACCTCACAGCGGCACTGCGTCTGCGCGCAAATTCCATCGGGAGGAATATCACTCCGATTGGTTGGAGAACCGCTCCCTCTGGGTCCTCCGAACGCCACCTCTTTTTCTATTGTCCGGATCTGCCGTCAATCACCCCCTGGCCCGAGGTGATCTGGTAGGAAACAAAAACAGTCGAAATAATCCTGAGCATGTGCAGTGTTTCCACGTTCACCAGCTGGTCCTCAGCTCCAGGAGTGAGGAAGGAATGTGTCTCAGGCGGCCTCCAACATGGTTCACAGCTCCTCGACCTGGAGCACAAGCCCCTTTGCAACTGGCGTTAGATTCAGCCAGAACAACGAAGTTGTCAAATCAGAGATTAGGGTCGAACAAGGATCTAATCCTGATTGAAAGTTAAATGGCTGCTTTAAATTTCCAGTCTGAAAATCACTGTGGTCGTCATGGTCCGAAAATTCAGAACATCTGTTCCTCTCAGCATAACGCAATACCTTGCACTTACATATAAACTTTTACAGAATGTGCAAAAACAGAAAATGTGGAGAAATTCGGCATCTCATCTTGTTCCAGATAACCAACATCTGGAGTTCTTTGTTTTACTTTCACATATTAATCCACCCAAAGTGCCTCGCAGATGCTTGAAACATTGACTGAAAGAGGTCTATTTTATCTTGCACATCTTAACGAAGGTTGGAGAGATTTTGGGAATGAATTCCAAAGCTTGACTCCTTGGCAGCTGAAAATAAAGGCACCAATAATGGTAAAAATTACCCAACACCAGGTTATAGTCCAATAGGTTTGTTTTGAAGTACTAGCTTTTGAAGCACTGCTCCTTCATCGGGTGATTGTCTTTGTACACCCCAGTCCAACACCGGCACCTCCAAATCATGGCTACCAATAATGGTCAGCATAGCGCCTGAGAAGGGATTTGGCAAGTGTGTATAGGAAGGGGAATTGGAGAACTGCAGGGAGCTCAGAGGGTCTTCAGAGTGGAGGAAGTTCCTGTGTCATTAGGTTAACAATGCCTAAACAGGCTCTTTTAGAGTCCGATCAAAATGATTATCACGTTCTTCAGTTGACCCTGTCACCCTGTTTAACCAGGTAATCTCTTCCATTCATTTGGTAATCTTGTGTGTCAGACTGTGTCATAACTTGTTGACTGTCTGTAACATTTAATGTTACTATTTCAGATTTGAAACATTTGAAGACTTTCTTGGTTCTGCAATGCCAACACAAGACATAATCTTTATTAATAATAATTCAGTTCCCAACTTCATCTGTCATTTCTGCCTGGAACTGTGATTAATTATCGAGCTCTTGAGCAGTTGGGAGCGTATTTAAATATAGTTGCAATCTATACTAGTTCCCCAGATTCAATCACAGTTCCTGGCATGAATATGGACTGTTCGCTGAACATTAATAGAATGTGCAGGGAGAGCAGAAGAAATATGGAGAATATACAATGTGTGATCAGTTTCTCAAGGTTTCGAATTCAATGTTGAAAACTTGAGACTGTAAAGTCTCTAAATAGCAGAAGCGCAGAGAGCTGTGATCAGACTGGCAGATTATACAGAGTGATTTTGATGTGAAATTCAAAATATTGGAACGTAAAAGGATCTCTGCTCATGAAGATAGATGATTTTCTACCTGTCGTGGAGGTCTGGGTAATACAAATCGCCATTATTATCGAATTCTGATCAAACTACGAATTAGAGCAGAACGACAATTGTAAAGAGAAATTTCAGTTCTGACAAGTGGTTTCTGGGCTCATTTTTAATCTCTGTCCAAGTGCTGCCAAAGCTGCTGTTTCTCCAGTGTACTGGTTACAGAGAGAAAAAGAATTGCTCTGTTACAGATTAATTGGATGAGACGGATTGCCTAGATTGGCCAAGAACTCCAGAAATTCAGAATGGTGTTCGTTGAAGATTGACTTTTAGCTTCGCTATTCTGCATTCCCATTCTCCAACCATTTCCCCGAATCAGATACAGCTGCATGTACAACATTCGCTAATGGCTCGTGGAATACCCACAATCCCTTGTGCCGTGGAACCCGCCTTATCTGCAGTCACGGGCTGGTCCTCCAACCAATGGGAGTGAATGAGGGACGAGACTGGAGGACCCGGCGAAGCGAGAGCGAGAGCTTCAGAGAACTTATTATTTCAGTCCGTCCTGCCTCCATTACCAAAGCCAAGAACTACTAGATTTTTCAAACAGTTTGAGCAAATTACACTGTCTATACACTCCCGTTTAGTTATATTCCTCAATACCGTTATAACACGCTTAATGCCATAATATGTCCTGAGATACATCTGATAGTTTCAAGAAGACATATTTGACACCCAGTCATAAAGGGTGTCATTAGAAAGGACAGTTAATCGAAGTGATCATCGTTAATTGGGAAAGAATAGAGGAGAGGTTTCGGTTCGGAATTTCAGAGCTTCACACAAAGTCATGACCGCCACTGGTGGAATAATTAAACCCAGGGAAACCAAAGAGGCCAGAATGAGAGGAACTCAGGGGGTGATGTGATTGAGGGTGACAGAGATATGGAATGGACAAGGCCATGCACAGAGTTACTAACAAAGATGTTAATTTTAAATCTGAGGCATTACTTGCTCAGGGGCCAAAGTCGGTCAAGAACTTTGACAGGGCTTCCAGGATTTAAAAGATTTTGCATTTGAATGAAATTGCTTATGTTCAAGCAGGTGAGTTAAGTGAGCCAAAAGGATGTCAAGTTCTTTGGAGTTCTTTGAAGAAGTACTTGTGTTCCAGGGAAAAGAGAACTCGTAAATGTATTGTACCTAGATTTACAGAATTTGAGCTGGGCTACATCAAAGGTTATTACAGAAAATAAAAGTTCACAGTGTAGGGTGTAACTTGTTGCCATTGATAAGAAATTGGTTATCGTACAGGAAACAGGAATAGGAGTAAATGGGTTTTTTTCAGGCTGGCAGGATGCCACGAGAGATGTGCTACAGGAGATGGTTCTGGAGCCTCAATACATTGCAATTTGTGTGTATGGTTTGAATGAAAGGATGAAGGGCCTATTAGCTAACTTTACTGATGACACAAAGAGAGGTAGGAAAGTGAGTTGTGAAGGAGCTGATATAGGATGTGGAAATGTTAAGTGAAGGGACAGAGATCTGTGGGAAAGTGGGAAATCGTCCATTTTTGCAGGAAGCATTTAAAAAAAGCATATTATCTAAATGATGAGAGTTTGCAAAGAGATGCAGCGAGTTCTGGGTGTCCTTATTGATGAAACACAGAAGGGCAAAACTGATGTACAACCCTGAAGTAATCAGGAAAGTTAATAAGCATGCTGTGGTTTATTGCGAGGGGAATTGAATGCAAGAGGACGTTCAGTTACACAGGACATTGGTGAAGCTGCATCTTGGGCATTGTTTACAGTATTGGTCATTGTACTCAGAGAGGGATATTAATGCATTAGAAACAGTTCAGAAATGGTTTACATGACTAACAACTGGAATGAGTGATTGCTGTATGAGGACCTGATAGACAGGCCTGTATTTTCTGAAGTTCAGAGTCCCGATGTGCTTCACTGAAACGTAAGTCCATGAGTGGACTTGATCATGCGAATGTTGAAAGGTTGTTTCCTCTTGTGGGAGAATCTAGAATTAGGACTCATAGTTTAAAAACAAAAGGGTGCACATTTCAGACAGAGATGAGGAAACAGCTTTTTTTTTTGAGGGTTGTGAATCTTTGGAATTCCCTTTCTCAGAAGGCAGTGGATTAGAATCTTTAAATATCCTTAAGGCTCAATTCCTCTTGTTATGAAGGCAAGCATGCTATTAGCTTTCTTCACTGCCTGCTGTACCTGCATGCTTGCTTTCATTGACTGATGCACAAGAACACCGAGATCTCGTTATACTTCCCCTTTACCTAACTTGACTCCATTTAGATATTAATCTGCCTTCCTGTTCTTGCCACCAAAGTGGATAACCATACATTTATCCACATTAAACTGCATCTGCCATGCATCCATCCACTCACCTAACCTGTCCAAGTCACACTGTATTCTCATAATATCCTCCTCACATTTCACCCTGCCACCCACCTCTGTGTCATCAGCAAATTTGCTAATATTACTTTTAATGCCTTCATCTATATTGTTGATGTATATTGTAAACAGCTGCGGTCCCAACACTGAGCCTTGTGATACCCCACTGGTCACCGAAAGGGACCAGTTTATCACTACTCTTTGTTTCCTGTCAGTCAGCCAATTTTCAATCCAAGTCAGTACATTGCACCCAATACCACGTGCCCTAATTTTGCTCACTAATCTCCTATTTGGGACCTTTTCAAAGGCTTTCTGAAAGTCCAGGTACACTATATCCACTGGCTCTCCCTTGTCCATCTTGAGGATGGGCAATAAATGCTGGCTGAGCCAGTAACACTCACGCACCATTAATTAGTTGTCTTAAAAATGATAACTTAGCAGCTGGTATCAATGTGAGTGTATTTGCTGCTTTCTGGATGTGGACAGTCAGTCTCTGTCAACTCAGATTTGTGTTTATTTTTATTTCAAGAGGAAGCATCTCGAAAGAGGAGGTAGGACATGCACTTTCTTGAAAAGGATTGAAAATTGATGAAATTACTCTGGTAAGTCTTTGTGCTGAATTCATGATAAACTGTTTAATATTTACAGGATTAGTGATGAAACTGGTAATCAGCTGTCACTAACAGATGGTGTCTGGTCCATTGAAAAATACAACATCCTTTTACTGTTTCCAATGTAGACACACATGGTGGAGGCTATTAAACCTAATAAAAAGTCAGATAAGTACCTTTGTGCTGATTATAATTTACAATTTAAATTGTTATATATGCAAATATCAAAAAGTATATCTAGGTACTGCATTATCAAGAAACCTGGATTAATATGGCCTTGAATATCATTGCCATCAAGGCAGCATATGACCGAGTGTGACACCAAGAAGCCTCAGTGAGACTGAAATCAGGTGAAATCTTCCACTGGTTGGAATTGTACTGAACACATTTGAGAATAGCTGTGAGTATTTTGAGGTCAAACATTTCTATCACTGGCTATCACAACATCAGCTCCTCATTCCTGTGTCGTACGCTCAACGATTTGCAGCTTGTTCGTCGAGAATGTTACCTCTGATTCAGGCCAGAGATGGGGAGGTTTGCTGATGATTGCACAATTTCTGGCACCATTTACAAACACTTAAATCGAGAAGCAGTTCATGGTCAGATACAGCAAAACCAGACAATATTAACACTGATGTGTGACAAGTAATGACAAGCAGTGAGCATCTCCAACAAGACAGAATCTATACATCAGCCCATAAAAGTGACAAGAGGTGAGCATCTCCAACGAGACAGAATCTATGCATCAGCCCTGACATCCATAGTAATGCAATTCATCACCATCACCACAATATCCTGGATGTTAACATTGACGAGAAACTGAACTGGGTCAAACATACATACATCGTTTCCCCAACTCACTCTTCCCCACATATTCACATCCCCCCAACAAACATGTACACACACAGACACAGAGCTACACGCACATCAGTTCTCCACACATACCTTAGCTTGTAGGATATTACAGGCCATTTGAATCACTTGCCTTTACTGACTCCAAAAGGGATAAGCAGTTAATCCGAATTTTCAGCCCTATCTCTCTCTCTCTCTCCCTCTTACACCCAGTGGAAACAGAATATCCTCCTAAACCCTGTGAAAGTTGTTTATTATTTTGAACACCCAACAATAAGGTTACGTCTTCACCTTCTCTGCGTCAAGGAGAAGACCAATTTCACTAAACTTTTCCTTCACTCGTAAAATCCCTCATTCCGTAATAGATTTCCTTTGAACTCTCGACGACTTTAACATCCTTTCTTAAATTAGGTGCCCATAACTGAACACAATACTCTAAATGTGATCTGACCAATGATTTGTGGAAGTGTTACATCACGTCCTTGCTTTTATGCTCTGTGCCTCTATTTATAAACCAAAGGATCCCACAAGTTGCGTTAACAAATGTTTCAACTTGCCTGGCAACTTTCAGAGAAACATCCACATGAGACCCAAGGTCCTTCTGCTGCTGCACTCTCCTCAAAGTTGTACCATTGAGCCTGTTTTGTCTCTCCACACTTCTTCTGCTATAATATGTTACCTCACATTTCTGTGCAGTAAGATAACCAGAGAAAGATGACACATTTGGGACCAAGGAGCCACTCTGTGTAGAGCTGGAGGACATTGGTAGGGTATTAAATGAATACTTCACTTCTGACTTCACTTGGGAGAAGGAGCATGTTGATACAGAATTCAGGGAGAGGCCCTGTGAAGTCTATGAGCAGATTTACATGGGCTGGGGAGGGGCGGGGGGTGGGAGGAGGAGGTGAAGCAGATTTTTTGACAGTGGATGATTCCCAGGTCCAGTAAAGATATATCTGAGGTTGCTGTGAGAAGCAGGGAATAAATTACAGGGGCTCTGACCCCCAATGTTAAATTCCGCTTGGGCCACAGAGAAGATGCCAGTGTACTGGAGATTAGCTAAGGTAGTTCCACTTTTCAAGAAGGTTATCAGAGATTAACCAGGGAATTACAGACCAGTGAGTCTCACATGAGTGGTAGGGATAGTATTGGAAAAAATCCAGGAGAGAGTTAACCTCCACTAGGAGGGGCAAGATGTGATCAAGGAGAGCCATTTGATGGGATTTTTAAGGGGGTGACCATGTTTTAGGTTACAGGAAGTTATCAAGGTTTTGGTCAAAAACACAGATCAATGGCAGGTGGAATTTATTCCTGAAAAGTGTGAGGTGATGCACTTTGGAAGAAGTAACAAAACAAGGGATACTCAACGAATGACACAAAACTAGGAAGCTCCGAGAGATCTTATGGAGCTTCTCCATACATCCATGAAAATGGATGAACATGTTAATATAAAGTTAAGAACGTGCTTACATTTATTAGCTTATACACAGATGATAAGAGCAGGGATGTTATGTTTAAGCTGTACAGGAGTTTGGGTTGGCCCCACTGGAGTACTGTTGCAGTTCTGGTCTCCTCAATAAAGAAAGGATGTGGTTGTATAGGGGGAGTGTGTAGAGGAGGTTCACTGGCATATTCCCTGAGCTCAAACATTTTAGCTATGAAGAGAGTTTGGATAGGCCTAGGTTGTTTTCTTTAGAGCAGGGAATGCTGGGGAGGGATAGGGAGCAGCTGCTGTCCTTAGGTACAGGGTCAATAATGAGGGGACATAGTTTCAGATGAAGGACAGGAGGTTTCTGCAGTATTTGAGGAAAACCTTTTTCCACCAGCACTGCCTGGGAGGGCACAACTTATTAAAAGTATATGAATGAAAACTTGAAATATCATTGGCAACAGGCCAAGAGTTGGAAAGGTGGATTCCTGTAGCTATGCTGGTGCAAAACCAATGAGTTGAAAGGTCTCTCCTGTGCTGTATGACTCTGTGGCTCATTTTTACGTGTATTTTATTTACAGTAGTACATAAATTATGCATTCAAGCAGACTCATGTGACAATTTATGGGGCAAAGGGCTGAGAAATGCTCAATTTTCACCTGGTCATTCTGAATATTTTCTATTTTAGGTATTTTTATTTTAAAAAGTCTCTTCAGCAAAAATGGTTGCTGCCTCTGGGCTCGGCTGATATGGAAACAATGCTGACCAGAACAAAATATTGTATGTCCATCATCAGCAGCAAAGGCTGTAGCTTCAGTGTGAGAGCAGAAAGAGGGAAGTGAAACAGAGAAATAAAATGTGTTGATAAGAGACTGAGAAAGATCTTGCTGTAACATATCTCCGTGTTATTGCTTGGGAATTCCTCAGCACTTCATAATCAATGGATTATTTTTGACATGGGATTAATGTTGTTAGCAACTTTTGAAATTGCTCCTAATATCTATTGGATTGAATTTGTTTGAAAAGGAGAGATTAAATTCATTTTCAGAATTGACAATATGGCAATATTTGAATGGTCATGCTAATTGAAATATTATAATGTAGTTCCTACATTCTCCTCTATTTTATAAACCATGAGAAAGCTCTTGTAAAATTGGCTTTCAGATTTATACACAGAGAGAGGCCATTCAGTCTGTCTTGTCTGTTCTAGCTCTCTTACTAGCAATTCACTGTTGGTATTTATCTGTTTTTTCCCGCTAGTCCTGCAAATGTTTGCTCTTCAGTTAGTGGTCCAATTCTCTGTTGAAAGACATGATTGCCTTTGCATCCACCAGACTCTCAGGCAGTGCATTCCAGATGTTATCCTCTCACCACAGAAATACATTTATCTTCATATATCTGTTCTCATTGGAAAGAAGAAGACTAAGGGGGGATTTGATAGAGACATACTAGATGATCAGAGGATTAGATAGGGTAGACAGTGAAAGAATTTTTCTTTGGATGAGGGCGTCAGCTTGTACGAGAGGAAATAACTACAAATTTAGGGGTGATAGATTTAAGACAGATGTCAAAGGAAGGTTATTTACATAGAGCATGGTAAAGGCGTGGAATGCCCTACCTGCTAATATAGTAAACTCAGCCACATTAGGGAGATTTAATCAATCCTCAGATAAGCACATGGATGATTTTGGGATAATGTAGGGGGGAAAGCTGAAACTAGTTCACAGGTCGGCACAACATCAAAGACCAAAGGTCCTGTTCTGCGCTGTATAGTTCTATGTTCTATCTATGCTCTATCTCAGGAAAAGGAGGTACTTGAGCTTGTTCTTGACCATTTCCACCAATGGGTTCAGTTTCTCCTGATTAGTTGTGTCCAGAGCTTTCATTATTTTGAATTATTCTAACAAATCTCCTCTCAACATTATCTTCTCTAAGGAAAACAGCCCCAGGTGTCCTATCCACATATTGAAGTACTTCACTCCTGGACACATCCCACCCTCTTAATCTTTCCTGCAACCTCTCTAATGTTGTTATACTCTTCTTAAAGTGAGCTGCCCAAATCCAGATGCAATGTTCCAGTTTAGGAGAAACCAGACTTTGGGACCCTCTTTGCTTGGATTTTTTTAAGCTTCAAGACTCAGAATCTGTGAACAAAGACAAAGTATTCAGGATAGTGGGAAGGAAAATTTCATGGCACTCAGCAGGACTGAGGATATTTCTGTGTATTGGATTCCTGTAACTGACAGGCTTGTGAGAAACAGGATCTATCTACCTAATAAAGAGGGCCTCGGGAGGAAGATATCCAGATTGTTACGATCATCACCTACCAACCTACTGATCCTTCTCTACCTGTCTGTAAACATGTTACACCATCAGATCGTTCCATAACCAATAGTTTCCAAAGCATATTAGTTACCTTCACACAACTGAAAAATCAAAATCCCATTTACCTCTCCGTGAGAACACAAATTTCCAAACTATAACATTGTAGATCCTTGTCCTACTTCCTGCAAGAATAAAAAGTAAAAAGGTAACTTTACATATCATACATACTTTAATTTTTCAATTGCTGTTATCCATATCACAATGTATATTCTATTTATTAAAAAATCACTCAGACTGTGAGAATTCACATGAAATCCACAAGAAGTGTCCATAACAATCACATTCTATACAAGTCCATTTTGCTGATATCATACTGTTTTCCTCCTCGTTGGATTATGACAAAGCATCTCTGGTAATAACATATTTTCCTGTAAATGATGGATTTTCAAATTATGTGGTTGCCAAATTAAACTCCATGGAATCATCTGAAATTCTTGCAATAAAATCTCACTGAAAAGAAATGATTATGGTCTCTGTACATAACAGTCTTTGCAGAGTTGTTAGATTTTTAGAGTGTAAAATGCTGTAGAGTCTTTACTTTGATAGTCAAATATTCTGTTGGCATGAAGTTTGTTCACATCAAAAACAACTGACTGACTATTTGATCCCCATCTTGTTCCCTTATAATAACATTACGCCAACATTAATATTGCTGCCATTAACAGCAGTTTAAATGGTTTATCAGAATTCAGTGTTACTGATGTGATAGCACAGATTCAACTTGCCAAAGGTACTCTGATGTTTGCTTTGTCCATTCAAAATGGTTCCTTTTTTGAACTTGTCAAAGAATTGAATATAATGCTGAAATTCAGATTAAAGTTCCAATAAAATCCACTCATAGAGTCATAGAGATGAACAGCATAGAAACAGACCCTTTGGTCCAACTTGTCCATGCTGACCAGATATGCAAACACCCAGCCCATACCCCTCCAAACCCTTCCTATTCATATACCCATCCAGATGACTTTTAAATGTCTCTCTCTCTCTCCTGATTCCCATGGACTGGATCCCCTTGTACCAGCTTCAGTCAGAAGCTGCCATGATATTGGGGGTAGTTATTCGCAACTTCTTGAATTCTGCTCTTTAGTCTTTGATTAGACCAATGATCTAATGAGGTCAGAGGTAAAGTTGTCGTGGTGCATTCTAAACATAGCCTCAGTGAGTCGGATATTGCTGAGTGAGTGCAGCTTGCTCATTCTGTGAATGGTTCCTGCCATCACTTTACTGAGGATCGAGAGGAGCTTAATATGTCAGTGATTGTCCAGATGGGACTTGTCAAGTTTCTGTTTTATGGTAAGGATATATCTGAGCAGGTTTTCCACATTCCAGTGTTGCAGCTTGTTGGAATCCGTGTGTGACAACATACACAGGGTCCCTCTCACAAATCCCACTTCATTTGGAAGTTACCTCAGTTCAGTCACTTGAGCTCTTAAAGCAAGAAAGTTAAATGAATACACAGCTGGTGTGGGATTCAAACAAATAGTGACATTACAAATTGGTGACTAGTTCCAGCACAGAGAGAGAGAGAGAGAGAGATGTCTCTCCCAAAGTGACCGTGAGAGAATGATCTGCATTAGGGATTTAAAGGGTGTACTGTACAACACATTCCAGCTATGGGTCCCACATGGTTAAACACATCATCCAGACCCACTCCTGTTGTTAGGTACCAGTAAAACTGAAATCAGTGGGAATCAGGGAGCAAACTCTCAATTGGTTGGAGTCATTTTGGCACATAGGAAGATGTGATGTTTATCGGAGGTCAATTATCTCAGCTCCAGAATATCTCTGGAGTTCCTGACGGTAGTGTCCTCAGCCCAACCATCTTCAGCAGCTGCATCAATGACATTCTTTTAAACTTTAGTTTAGATTTTTTACAGTGCGGAAACAGGCCCTTCGGCCGAACAAGCCCACACCAACCCTCCAAAGAGAAACCCACCCCCCCATATTTACCCCTGACTAATCCATCTAACACTATGGACAACTTAGCATGGTCAATTCACCTCACCTGCACATCTTTGGGCTGTGGGAGGAAACTGGAGCATCTGGAGGAAACCCACACAGACAAAGGAAGAATGTGCAAACTCCACACAGACAGTTGCCTGAGGAGGGAATTGAACCTGAGTACCTGGCACTGTGAGGCAGCAGTGCTCACCACTGAGCCACCGTGCCACCCTCTTTCAAAAGGTCAGAAAGAGAGATGTTCACCAAAGGTTGCACAATGATCAGCACAATTCGCAACTCCTCAGACACTGAAACGATCCATGTTCAAATGTAACAAGATCTGGAAAATATTTAGGCTTGGTCTGGCAAATGACAAGTAACACTTATGTCACACAAAGGCCAGATGACCAACTCCAATAAGAGACAATCTAACCACCATTCCTTCACATTCAATGGTGATATTGTCACTGGATTCCCCTCTATCAACATCCTGGAGCTTAACATTGACCAGAAACTTTACTGGATTTGCCATATGAACACCATTGTTACAAAAATTGGTCAAAAACTCAGAATACTGTAGCAGATAACTTACCTCCTGGCTCCCCAAAGCCATCCACAAGGCTTAAGTCAGGAGTGTGATGGAGTACTCCCCAGTTGCCTGGATGGGTGCAATTCCAAGAAGAAGCTTGACACCATCCAGGACAAAGCAGCCCCTGCTTGACTAGCTCCACAGTCACAAATATTTATTCCCTCCATCACTGAGATTCAGTAGCAGTAGTGTGTCATATTTACAGGATGCACTGCAAAATTCACCAAAGTTCCTCAGACAGACCTATCAAACCCACAACCACTTCCATATAGAAAGACAAAGGCAGCAGATACATGGGAACACCATCACCTCCTAGTACCCCTCCAAGCCACTCACCGTCCTGTATCACCATTCCTTCACTGTTGCTTAGTCAGAATCCCAAAACTCACTCCCTGATGGCATTGTGAGTCTTCCTACAGCAAATGGATTGCAATGGTCCAGGAAGGCAGCTCACCATCACCTTCTCAAGGGGCAACTCAGGACTGCCAGCAAATACTGCACATTCAACAATGCCCATATCCCACAAGTGAATTAACAAAGTTGTCACTCAGAGGTGGAAGCATTTAAAGGGGAACAGCAGCATTTCTGTTACTTACAGGGTTACAATGTAATCTCTTCCCCTCCTCCTTGCACCACTCCCACTGTCAACACTCTATGGACTTTCACCCTGAGCACTTTTGTTCCAATTTTCTCCTTCAGTCCCTTCACTCCGTTTCTCCCGACCACTGCTCCACATTTCACTTTGATATGGAACAGTGGATGGGAAATTGATTAATGTACAATAATAACTTCTCAAGTCTTCCGTCGAATTTCACCAGGAACCTTTGAACTGAATGTGTTCATAAAAGCAATCACATTGAAACTGAAAGCGGTTTTACTCAGGAAGTGCTGAGGGTGAAAATGGATTCCACACAGCAGGTCCAGAGTTTAACCAAGGAGGTAATTTGTCCCATTTTTCTGAAATTATTAACTGATCTGGCTCCACTGGATTGTGAACACAACGGTTGCCGCTCCTGTATCACCCAGAGTTGGAAAAAGCAAGAGATAAACTCCTGCCAGGAAGGTAGACAGGAGTTTCCAGAAAGAAACCTCAGAGGCAGCAGGGCCTTAGCGAATCTGACCGACAAAGCTCGAACATTAAATCTGAATCTGCAAGAGAAGGAAAGTAACCATGACTGTGAGGAACATCAGGAAGAACTGAAGCTGTTTTGTGAAACTGCCGAAAAAATGATTTGTAGAGATTCCTGGGAACACAGGGAGCACTGCTTCATCCTGGTTAAAGAGGCTGTTGGAATCTACAAGGTAAAAGGAAACAGATTCCATCCCCTGATTATTTCATCACATTTTCATGGTCAAACACTTTTATTTTCTGATTTTCTTCCCCCAAATCCCAGGATCGAGTGAAATCTTCTTTGAAATCTCTCACCAGGAAGAAATCGGCGGCTCTAGAAATGGAGCAGCAGCAGAAACAGAAGATTTTCCAAATTCAGGTAAAATCTCCCAGAGCTGATTTTCAAAATTTGATTTGCTCGTTTGATTTTTTTTACAGAAACATATTGTATTTATATTTCCCCTAACAGGAGGAATCCTGCAGCCTGCAGACCCACATCAAATCTGAGTTCACTAAAATGCACCAGATGCTGACTGAGAAAGAGCAGAGTTTACTCCGAGATCTCAGGGAACAAGAGGAAAACATTCTCAAACCAATGGACCGAAATCTCTGTAAAATTCAAGATAATTTAAGTTCTCTTCAGGAGAAACTCTCAAAGTTGGAGAAACAGTTGGAACGAGAAGACAGAGTGGTATTTCTGAAGGTGAGGGATTATATTTCAGATTGGTTCAGTGAAAGTGACTGTGAACAGACCCAACATGATGCAGTCACCCATCCTCCTTCATTCCCCCATCACTATCTCCCTTTGCTCCTTTCTCCCTCATGGTTTTCCCTACTTTTCTGTTCAAACGTTTGTGTCAATCGTACTGTGTGACATTGGATTCCATATTCCCATCACTTTCTTGATAACAATCTTTCTCCTGAACTCCCCATTGGATTTATTTGTAATTAGATTATGTTCATATATTCCAATTTTCAGGTTCTTGAGAAATTGAAACGTGTTGACTAAATCTATGGGATCAATCCCTTTCATAATTACAAACTTTCAATTCAGATGTTTACTTCAGTAAAATACATTAATGTTTCCTTCAATCCTTTGCAGTTGTTTTAATTTTTTGACCTTCTCCTGCTCTCAAATATCCTTTGTGTTCCATCCTCTTTCTATTCCATGTCTGCAGTAATCAGAATTGACAATGCTCAGCAGGTTGTAACAATGTGAGTGCAATTGCTGCTTTTTAGATATAAACAGTCAGTCTCTGTCAACTCAGATTGGTATCCTGTTTGTTTCAGGAGGAAGCATCTCGGGAGAGGAGGTAGGACATGTACTTGACTGAAACTCAGTAAAATTATTCAGGGAAGTGATTGTGATGAATTTACAACAATTATTTTGTTTTGTTTGCAGGATTAGTGATAATAGTAATGAGCTCTCACTAACAGATGGTGCCCTGTCTACTGAAAATTTCAACATTGTTTTACCATTTCCCGTGTGGAACGAAATGCTGGAAACTATTAAACCTGGTAAATCTCAGATCAGTTCCTTTGTCCTGATTCCTATTTTAAAATTTGGATTGTTATGTGTATAAATATTAATGACAGTATAATTAATGCTCAGTTATAAAGAAAGCTGGATAATAATGGCTTTCACTGTCATCGACATCGACACAGTATTGGAGCTCTCCAAAAACTGAAGTCAACAGGAATTGGGGAAAACTCTCCACTGATTGGAGTGAAACTGAGCACAAGGGAAGTTGGCTGTGATTGTTCAAGGTCAATCATCTCAGCTCAAGGGCATTTCTGTAGGAATTCTCAGGGGAGTGTTTTTGCCAGAAATCTTCAACTGCTTTCCCCCTATATTGGGGAGGGGGAGGAGGCGGAGATATTCTCTAATAATAGGACAATATTCTGCCCCATTTGAGAAAGAAACCGACACCACAGTGAACCTGCACAGTTACTGCCTCTGTTATTTGAATTCATGTATCGCTGGACATCGGAGCGCGTCTGGGAAAATTAACAAACAGTGAAATTCACAACTGATCTTGGAGGAACTGTTTGGGCAATAAGAGGTACGTCGGCTTCCAAGAGATCAATTGTGTTAGGAGACTCTCTAGTCCGAGGTACAGACAGATGTTTCTGTGGCCAGCAGCGAAAAATCAGGATGGTGTGTTGCTTCCCTGGTGCCAGGATCAAGGATGTCTCCGAGAGGCTGCAGAATGTTCTCAAGGGGGAGAGGGGCCAGAAAGAGGTTATTGTCCAAATTGGAACCAACGACATAGGAAGGGAAAATGTTGAGATTCTGAAGGGAGATTACAGAGAGTTAGGCAGGTATTTAAAAAGGACGTCCTCGAGAATGGTAATATCTGGATTACACAGGTACTACGAACTAGTGAGGGCAGGATTTTTGTGTTTTGTGTCTCCTTTTCTTCTCTCTCCCTTTCTTCTCTCTCTTTGCTCAGCTCAGAACCTTCTCTCTTTTTCCTCTCTCTCTCTTTTTCCACTCTCTCTCTTTTCTCTCTTTCCTCTCAGTCTCTTTTATTTTATCTTCTGACTCCATTTTCCTCAATTCTATTGTAAGATTTTCTACCTCGACTACACTTGTCTGTTTCTCTGACACACCTAAGTGTTTGAATAACTCCCTTACAATTTCAGCTTGACTTTTGTCATAACTTATTTGTTAATTCTAAAAGTATGGCCTTTTTCTTTCCTTCTAAACTTTCTTGACAAATTTGAGAATCACTTTCAAATCCCAGAACATCTTTCGCAATTTGAAGAGCCATTTCTCTCACTTTTAAATTAACTAACCACAAGTCACCGAAATTAAATAAATTGTCTCACCTATGTTTTATTCAAGATCTGGGATAATAACCTGCAAGTGTTTAAATCTACTGGGCATTACCGTACCCCAAATCTATTCAAATCTGTCTAAACCTGTTCAAGCCACGAATACGGGACACAAACTATTCAAATCCTGGGAACGGGCCCCCAAACTGTTACAACACAGGGTAACCCCCTCTGCTAATTTAACCAGCAACATAGAAAAGATTCACCTTGTGTCCTAACACTTGGATAAGACTTGTTCGATGTCTGGTGAACTCTATCCCGATTCCATTGCCTTCCCCTTTGTGGGGCCTGGGGTTAGAGTGTCCAGAATTGACCAACTCGACATTTCCAGGGTATACGTCTCCCATGTTCCGAAGGTCTCCATGTGACAGAGAATGCTCTTTGATCACAACCTGGTGTCGGGGAGAGCTTGTTCCGGTCAGTATCAGGGTGAGGTCGGCGTACTGGCCCTTTAACAACCTGCTTCTCGAAGATGAGCGGCTCTGGGGGTTATTTTGTCACTTCTGGACCCGCTGGAGGAGGAGTGGAGGGGTTGGGGTTGGGGTTATGCTTCCTTTCCTTGAGGCTATGGTAGGATGTGGGTAAGGCTCATGCCCGTCTCTCTGTCAGCAGTTTGTGTGAGGGTCAGTGAGGAAGAGGCAGAAATCCAGGATCGAGGGGTTGGAGAAGGAGCTGCTCAACCTGGAGTCACATCTCAGTCAGCCCGATGTGGACCCGGCCCTGTGGGGGGGGGTTGGGGGGGGCGGTGTATGAAGAGAAGAAGGCCGCGGTCCGGGATCTGCAGCTCATTGGGCCCCGGAGTGTGTACATGAGATCACGGATCCAGTTCCTTCAGGATCCTGACCCGGGGCTCCCCCGTCTTCTACTCACTGGGAAAAGGGCCTGGGATCGACCAGCAGCTCTTTGTACCAATGAAAGATCCCTCATCGTGGATCTGAAGGGAATCAGGGCCCAAGTGAAGGCCTATTACCGGGCTCTCTCTCCGGATCCGTCCAGTGAGGAAGCTCGCAGAGTTCTGTGGGAAGATCTGTGGCAGGTCAGCCCCGAGGGCGCCGAGAGGCTCAATGCCCCTCTGAGTTTGGAGCTGACCCGTGCACTCGACCGTCTTTCCATGGGGTTCCTTCGGGCATTCTGGGATATCCTGGAGGAATGTATCACAACTGGAGAGATGTCCCTTTCTTGGTGCAGGGCCGTCATCACTCTGTTGCCTAAGAAGGGGATATCTGTTTGTTAAAGAATTGGTGCCCGGTCTCCCTCCTCAGCACAAACTACAAAATCTTTACCAGGGCACATTCGACTCCCCTTGGCACCTCAGGAGTATGTCAGCTTTCGAGTTTCAGACACGTTTTGTCGCTGGGATCAGAGTTCTGTACCCCGCCGCGGAGTGCCCAGTGAAGGTTAACGGGTCCCTGACGGTGTCCCTACGCTGTGGGAGAGGAGTGTGTCAGGACTGGCCCCTGTCGACCCAGCTTTATTCTCTCTGTGTGGAGCCATTCCTGTGCCTCTTGTGTGAGTGGCTTTCAGCTTTCGCTCTGCACAAGCCGGGACTGGAGGGGATTTTTCCGGCTAACACTGACACCGTGTTCCTGATGGTCACAGACCCAGCTGATATGTGGAGGATGTGCGTGTGTCAGCTGGTGCAGGTTCATAGTTCCTTAAAAGTGGAATCGCAGGTGGACAGGGTAATGAAGAAGACGAAAGTGAGGACTGCAGATGCTGGAGATCAGAGTCAAGATTAGAGTGGTGCTGGAAAAGCACAGCAAGTCATGCAGCATCCCAGGAGCTGGACAATCATCATTTTGGGCAAAAGCCGTTGAAGAAGGCATCTGGTATGCTTGCCTTTACTGCTCAGTGCCTTGAGTAAAGGAGTTAGGATGTCATGTTGTGGCTGTACAGGACATTTATTCTGTCACTTTTGGATTACTGCATTCAATGGACTCCCTGCTATAGGAAAGGCATTGTGGGACTTGAAAGGGTTCATACAAGGTTGACAAGAACGTTGCCTGCTTTGGGGCGTTTGAACTATAAGGAGAGACTGAATCAGCTGGGGCTATTTTCCCTGGAGCGTCAGATGATGAGGGGTGACCTTTTTCAGTTTTATAAAATCATGAGGAACATGGATAGGGTAAACAAACAAGGCTTTCTCTCGGGTAGGGGAGTCCAAAACTAGAGGGCATTAGTTTAAGGTGAGGGTGTAAAGGTTTAAAAGGGATTTAAGGGTCAACATTTTCACGTACCCTGCCACCTGTGTATGGAATGAACTGCCAGATGAAGTGGCGGAGGCTGGTACAATTACAACATTTAAAAGGCATTGAAATGGGTAGATGAGTAGGAAGGGTTTGGAGGGATATGGGCCAAGTGCTGGCAAATGGAATCAGATTAATTGAGGATATCTGATCAGCAGATGTTTGTTTCCGTGCTGTGCAACTCTATGACCCTAAATTCTTCAGTTTGTTTATTATTTCTGTTTCCAGAGAGGAAAGGAATTTATGAATGTGAAAGTGAGTTCAACACTTATTTTTTAACTCACAGGAAGGAAAGAAACTCAAAAGCTGACAACTCAAAGCAATGTCCGTGTTAAATCCCATGTGAACATTGTACATCAGAAACAGGAGCAGGAGTGACCCCGAGAGCTTGCCCTGTAATTCATAAAGATGGCGGCAGATCGGATTGTGACCTTAACTCCATTTTCCTGCCTGACTCCCACAACCTTCAACTCCCTCATTGATCAAAAACCTGTTTAACTCAGCTTCCAATATATTCAATGAACTGGGCTCCATTGTTCTCGAGGGGGGAGAGAATTCTAAAGATTAATGATTCGAAGACACAAAATCCATGTTAATTGGTAGGGCCCTTACTTTGAAACTCTGTCCCTGGTTCCAGGTTCCCCCACGATGGGAAACAGCCTCTCAATGTCTACTCTGTCAACACCTTCACCATCTTATACATTTCAATAAGAACCTCTCATTCCTCTAAACTCCAATGAGTACAGCCCCAGCCTGAAACCTTTCATCACAAGGGAACTGCTTCATCCCAGGAACCGACTGAGTGAACATTCTCTGACCTGTCCCCACTGTTTCAATAAAGCTCTTTCTCAATGGCCCCGACTTTAGTCTCCCCAGTACCAGCTGAATTCCTTTCCATGACATTGGATTTCAGGAGATTTAATTGATATTTTGAGAACAGATTCAGCATTTCCATTTTCAATTTTGTGGGAACACATTTCACTCCCCCATGACATTGGAAAATAATGAATGATAGTGGGGACTCAAACAAACAGGAGCTTGTTCTTACTGAGGCAGCTGGAGCTATAATCCATTGTCACAGAGTCATAGAGTGATAGAGATGTACAGCATGGAAGCAGACCCTTCGGTCCAACCCATCCATGCCTATTAGATTTCCCAACCCAATTTAGTCCCACCTGCCAGCATCCGGCCCACATCCCTCCAAACCCTTCCTCTTCATATACCCATCCAAATGCCTCTTAAATGTTGCAATTGTACCAGCCTCCACCACATCCTCTGGCAGCTCATTCCACACATTGGGTGTAAACAGAGAGAAAAAGCTTGAATAAAGCTTGAAGAAACATCCCCCTCCCTCCCCACACACATGTCCCCCTCTCCCCTCACCTCTGCACAATTCCACCTCTCTCCCTCTCCTGCATACATCCCCCTCTCCCCGAAGCACACACTTCACCCTCTCCTCCCCGTGCACACGTCCCCCACTTCTCCCTCATACACTCCTCCCCCTCTTCCTCGCACACTTCCCACTCTCCCCCAACGCACCCCTCCCCCTCTCCCTCTCCCTCTCCCTCTCCCTTTCCCCCTCCCCCTCCCTCTCCCCCCCCCTCCCCCCGCGCACGCCCCCTCCCCCACCGACAGACATCCTGCTCCCCTCTGCGCACAAATATCCCCCTCCCCCGCATACATACATCCACCTCTCCCCTCTCCTCACCGTGCACACCGAGCCCTCTCCCACCCACCCACACCTACCCTCTCTACACCCCGCTCCTCCCCGTCTCCCCCCCGCACACCTCCAGCTCCCCTTATCCCCTCCCCTGCAGATATCTCCCCCTCTCCCCTCTCCCCTCTCCCCTCTCCCCTCTCCCCTCTCCCCTCTCCCCTCTCCCCTCTCCCCTCTCCCCTCTCCCCACACACATTCCCCTCTCCTCCACATACGTTCCCCTTTCCCCTCCCCTCCCCTCCCCTCCCCAACACACATTCCCCTCTCCCCACTCTCCCCAGCACATATCCTCCTCTCCCCCTCCCTCTCCCCTAAACATATCCCACCTCCCCCCGCACACATCTCGCTTTCCCCTCTCCCTGCACACATTCCCCTCTCCCCACTCTCCCCAGCACACATCCCACTCTCCCCAGCACACATCCACTCTCCTCTGCCCCCCCTCCACACACATCCCCCTCCCACAGACCCATACCCAGGGACTGTCTCTAATTCTCTGTGTTTCTCTCCCAGTCTCAGTGACCCTGGATGTGGAAACAGCGAATCCCTGCCTCGAGGTGTCTAAGGATCTGAAGAGTTTGAGACTGACTGGGGACGGAGGAGTCTTGCTGACACCGAGAAGAGGTTTACAGTCTGTCTCTGTGTCCTGGGATCAGAGGGATTCACATCGGGGAGACATTACTGGGAGGTGGAGGTGGTGGGGAATCGGGGCTGGAATCTGGGAGTAGCCTCAGTGTTTGTGCAGAGGAAGAGATGGGTCAGTCCGATTCCGGAGATTGGATTCTGGACCATGGAACGGGATGAGGATCAGGTTCATATAAACTCCTCTCCTCAATTCCCTCTCCCTGTCAGTCTGATCCCCAGGAAGGTGGGAGTTTATCTCAGTTATGAATCTGGGACAGTTTTATTTTACAACACGGATACCAAGTTCCATCTCCACACCTTCACTGGGAATAAATTCACTGGGAAACTTTATCCTTTCTTCGAGGTTTGGGGTTTAAACAAATTTCTGAGAATCAGCTGTTAAAGGGGCGGGGTCTCCCTGATGTCACAATGACCCCCGGGTTTAGGGTCTGGGTCAGGGATTGGGGTCAGAAACCTCCCATTGACAACAGGATGTTACTGAATGTGTTATTGAATTCTGAGATTATACTTTGTAACATCACAACCAATCTGTCAATAAATCAGATACAAATATAAATGTCAGATGGTGAAAATAAAAAGTAAATTAAATATCTTATGTCTCCCCTTCCTTCATTTACTCCCTGCTTCAGTCCCATCCTCTATCTCTTCACCTGTTTCCCAGTCTGGAGCTGGGATTTCACTGTGTTTCCATTTCTCACTCTACACCCGGAACATGAAATCCTGAGGGAGAAATCCAAACACTGAAGGGTGACAATGCTGCATTTGCATAGCATCCTCTATCTTTGTATCTTTGAGGAGTGGAATTACACACAATCCACTCTCTCCCAGGATATACTGTATCCCCAATGTTTAACTGTCCCTTAACTCTGGTTCTCTGTGCACAGATGCTGTCTGACCTGCTGAAGATTTGCAGCATTTTTTGATTTTATTTCTGATTTTCAATGTCCCCAGGATTTGGATGTGTGTCACTGCCATCTGCTGAATGTAATTGTTATTGAATGAAATTGGCCGCAGTACCAGCTCCTGCCAGGCGAAGGCGGTCCTGTACCGTGTTTCTGAAAAGGCTCAGAGACCAAAGCTATGGTCTGTGCTAGAGCCAGCCCCACAGGCCAGGTGGAGGGGGGTGGGGTGGGTCATGAATCCAGTCAGGGTGACTGTGAAGAAGCTGGAGGAAGGATCAGCATTTAACCGGACCTTCTTCCTGAAGAGAATCCTCCTGGATTGCTGCGGGTTCCAAGCAGCAGATATTTTCTATCTGCAGGATTTCTCCAGTGGGGGTACTTCGACATGACCTTCAGGAGTGTGAAGCAATGGGAGTGTCTCCTGAAGGTATTCGAGGAGAAAGGAGGTGAGGGCCCCCACTCCGTGCTGCCTGTGGCTCCATTGTTCGTTCTCCGTGCACAGAAGAGCCTTGTCTCGTTCATCCTCCCCACCTTATCCCTGTAATCTCCTGTCTCACAACACTCCGAGGTGTTGGAGCCCAATTCCCGGCCTACACTTTTCATCCTCCCACCCAGCTTTCCTCCTTTAAGACAATCCTGTGTCTTTGACCATGTGTTTGGCTCATCTGTCCAAACATCTCTGTCTGTGGCCTCATAATCCAAAGGGACAGGCTCATGATCTGGGGACATGGGGTTGAACCAGGGCAGCTGGTGAAATGTGAACAAGAATCTGGAATCAATGGACCCTATTTTGATGTAGGTCAGTGAGTGACAGAGGGATAGAGGCTCAGTCCGAGTTCATATGTGGGTGATACTGGTTTTGGATGACGTGAAGCTGACGCAGAGTAGAGGGTGATATGTGCCTCTCCAGTCAGAGGCTCAGAATAACAGTGAGATGTCAGAATGGTGTGTTGCCTCCCTGGAGCCAGGATCAAGGTTACCTCGGAGAGGGTGCAGAATATTCTCACAGGGGAGTGGGACCAGCAGGAGATCTTTGTACACATTGGAACTAATGACATAGGAAGGGAAAGGGATGAGATTCCAAAGGGAGAATAACGGAAATTAGGCAGGAAGTTAAAAAGTAGGTCCTCGAGGGCAGGAATATCTGGATTACTCCCGGTGGTACGAGCTAGTGAGGGGAGGAATAGAAGGATGGAGCAGATGAATGTGTGGCTGAGGAGATGGTGCAGGGGAGAAGGATTCACATTTTTGGATCATTGGGATCTCTTCTGGGGTTGAATTGACCTGTACAGGAAGGACAGATTGGACCTGAATTGGAAAGGGACTAATATAACAGCAGGGGGATTTGTTGGAGCTGCTCAGGGGGTATTACAACTAGTGAGGGAAGGGGGACCCAGGGAGATAGTTAGGAGAGAGATACATCTGAATGGTACAGTTGGGAATAGGAACAATAAAACAGTCAGAGCAGGCAGGAAAAAAGCAGAGAACAAGGTAGGACAGATAAATTAAAGTGCATTTATTTCAATGTAAGAGACCGAACATTGAAGGCAGATGAATTCAGAGCATGGTTAGGAACATGAGATTGGGATATCATAACAATTACAGAAACATGGCTCAGGGGTGGACAGGACTGGCAGCTTAGTGTTCCATGGTATAGATGCCATTGGAGGAAGAGAAAGAGGGATAAGAGAGAATGGGGAGTGGCATTTTTGATCAGGGATAACATTACAGCTGTATTTAGGATATTCCTGGGAATATATTGAGGGACGTTATTTGGATGGAACAGAAAAATAAGAATGGGATGATAACCTCATTGGGATTGTACTATAAACCCCTCCAATAGTCAGTGGGAAATTGAGAAATAAACTTGTACGGATATATCACTCATCTGAAAGAATAATAGGGTGGTTATGGCAAAGGATCTTAACTTCCCACAGACTGGGACTGCCAAAGTGTTCAGGGCTTAGATGGAGAGGAATTTGTTCAGTGTACACAAGGAAATTTTCTGATTCAGTATATGGATGTACCTACTGGAGAAGGAGCAATATTTGACCCAGTACTGGGAGATAAGGCAGAGCAGGTGACTGAGGTGTCAGTGGGGAGCACTTTTGGGCCAGTGACTATAATTCTATTAGTTTTATAATAGACGTGGAAATGGAAAAGGATAGACCAGATCAAAAAGTTAAGGTTTAAATTGGAAGAAGGCCAATTATGACGGAATTCGGTAAGAATGTACAAAAGTTGATTTGGGCGGATGTTTGCAGGTAAAGGGACAGCTGGAAAATGGGAAGCCTTTAAAACTTGGATAACGAGTGTCCAGAGACTGAATGATCCTGTCAGGGTGAAGGACAAGGCTGGGAGATGAAGGGAATGCTGGATGACTAGAGAAACTGAGGTTTCGGTGAAGAAAAAGAAGGAAGCATTTGTCAGGTGTAGACAGCAAAGAGCGAGTGAATCCTTAGAAGAGTATAAAGGCAGCAGGAGTACACTTAAGAGGGAAATCAGGAGGGAGATAGGGGACATGGGATCGCTTTGGCAAATATGGTTAAGGAGAATCAGAAGGAATTCTGCAAATACATGAAGGACAAAAGAGTAACAAGGGAGAGAATCAGGCCCATAAAGGATCAACAAGGCCACCAATTTGTGGGACCACAGGAGATGGGGGAGATATTATTTCATCAGTTACTGCGGGGAAGGATATGGGAGACAGAGAACTTGGGGAAATAAATAATGACACCTTGACTTCCTACAGAGGAGAGGTGCTGGACGTCTTAAAGCACATAAATCCCTGGGACCTGATCCAGTGTATCCTCAAACTCTAGGGAAGTGATTGTTGGGATCAGCGCTGAGATGTTTGTGTCATCAATAGCCACAGGCGAGGCGTCGGAAGACTGGAGGTTGCCTGACATGATGCCATTATTTATGAAAATGGTAATGAAAAGCCAGGGAACTATAGACCAGTGAGCCTGACATTGGTGGTGGGAAAGTTGTTGGAGGGGATGCTGAGGGACAGAATTTACATGTGTTTGGAAAGCCAAATTCTCATTAGGGATAGTCAAGATGGCTTTGTTACAGCTACAGAGAAGGTGCAGAGAGAGAGAGATTGTCTTTAAGATTTGAGTGCCTGATGATATACCTCATCCCATTTCCAATTTAATTCCGCCAAGATCAGGTTTGGTCTATAGTGGGTGTTCAATCCCACAACCTCTGTTTGATGCCTCCATCCCAAGATCAATATTAACCCCAATGGGTTCATGGTACCATACAAGGACTCGATATGTTAGTCATCACATTCCCTGTCCAACACTTAGCACAGTTTTGCTCTCCACAATGAAGGAAATGTATTCTTGCATTGGAAGCTGTCGAGTGAAGATTCATGAAATATACCCTGGGATTGGGAGGTTGCCTGTGAGTCAAGATTAGAGTGGTGCTGGAAAAGGACAGCAGATCAGGCAGCATCCGAGAAGCAGGAAAATCGACATTTTGGATAAAAGCCCTTCATCAGGAAGGGGGTGAAGGGGGAGTAAATTCTCTGGGTTTATGAGAATGAGGGATGACCTTATTGAGACATTGATGTTTCTAAATGGAGCTTGACAGGGCAGATATTAAGAGCTTGTACCTTCTGTTCAGGAAATCGATGAGACGGGGACACCAGTGTCAAGATTAGGGGCCAAATATTTTACAAATTTCCTCAAAAATTATTTTACGTGGCGACTAATTTCATAAATGACGTTTGATTTGGTGGGCAATCTAGAGGCAGAATTAGCTGGAATCGGGACAGATGCAGTTCCAGTGAAGGCAGCTTGATCTTAAAGAGAGAATGGAGAAACTACAGAAAGCAGAAAAAGATAAAGAGCAGAAAATGAGAAAGAGCAGAGAAATTTAAGGCAAAGGAGATGGAATTAGGAAGCAATGAAATCAAGCTGAAAAGACAGGATAAAAACAAATTACTGCAGATGCTGGAATCTGAAACCAAAAGAGAAAATGCTGGAAAATCTCAGCAGGTCTGGCAGCATCTGTAAGGAGAGAAAAGAGCTGATGTTTTGAGTCCAACTGACACGTTGTCAAAGCTGATAACGGGTCAGTTAGACTCGAAACGTCAGCTCTTTTCTCTCCTTACAGATGCTACCAGACCTGCTGAGATTTTCCAGCATTTTCTCTTTTGGTGAAAAGACAGGAAATGGAAAAGAGAAAACTAGATTTAGAAGTGAAAAGGGAGAAAAAAAAGAAATAATATGAATTTAAGTTTAGCATAATGCATTTGGAACAAGAAACGTCAAATAGTTCTGTAGTCCTGAGAGTTGTGGAGGTGCCATCACTGAAAGGGTTTAAAGTGGAGGTTGATAGATGTTGTAATATCTGGGGGTTGATGGCTATGATGAGCTGCCATTAAAATGGAGCTGAGATCTGGGGCAGATTACCCATGATCCTGTTGAATGGCAGGGCAGACCTGAGGGGCTGAATGGCCTATTAACTCTCCTATTTCTAATGTTCTTACATTCATATATCAAGTTCTCGCTTTTCAATCCCTCTTCATCTACCACAACAAATATCTTCATTTCCTGCTGTAGTTGTGGGGATGTTCACCGAGCTGGGAAGTTCATTGGCAGATGTTTCCTCCCGTGTCTAGGGGACATCTTCAGGGCTTTGCAGCCTCCTGTGACTTGCTGCGGTACTGCATCTTCTGGAATTTATTTCGTTCTGTTCCTGCTGCTTCCAGTTGCCAGTTCTGGTTGCTCATTGCCGTGGCCAGTATATTCCAGTTGTCTGCCTGTTTGTCCTATATAGTGTTTTGTGCAGTCTTTACATTTTACAAGATTCCTTGTAAATCCACATCCAAGAACACCAACCCGTCACTAAACACCACGACCAGCTGTCCCGAAGAGCCATACATATAGATGACAAGGACCTCAAATTCAACTGGGACAACACAACGATCACAGGACAAGCTAAACAGAGGACAGCCAGAGAATATCTAGAAGCATGGCACTCATCCACAACCTCCATCAACAAACACATAGACCGTGGCCCAATATACCGGCCACCACAACAAACAACCAGAACCTGTAACCGGAAGCAGGAACAGAACCAAATAAATTCCAGAAGACACAGCGCAGCAGCGCTTCACAGGAGGATCCAAAGCCCTGAAGATGTCCCCTAGACAGGGGAGGAAACATCTGCAAATCCAGTTCCTAGCTCGGTGAACATATCCACAACTACGGGAACTGGCACCTGAGCTACAAATCTTCACACAAACCTTGATCTTCATTTCCTGTTTTGGTTCACACTACACACTTCAATTCAAATGTAATGAATGAGATCAAAATGATGGAGCCAAGTGATAAGGTTTTCTTGAGGGGAAAAAGAGGAATTTTGTTCCCAATGGCCCTTAGAAAATAAGAAAAATGTCCCACCAAGCCCAACCACAGACAAGAAGGAACAGGGTGTCTGAGCCAGACAGGAAGCTGAAGTTTCATCTTTGAGTGTGAGAATTACCTGAATCCTGTCTGTTTTGCTGTTGTCTTGTTTGTTTAGCAGTAGAAAGGTTTGTAGATATCCTGGAGTTCTTGGTGAATGGTTGTTTTTTCCAAGTTGCTTTTCCACTGAGCACTGACTTTGAGTTTGACAGAGAGAATACAGCAATACAGAGAGAATACAAAGACCAATACAGCACAGGAACAGACCCTTTGGTCCTCTGAGCCTGTGCTTGTACATTTTGCCCTTCCATACTAAAACTGTCTTCACTTACAGGATCCATATCCCTCTATTCCCTTCCTATTCATGTATTTGTCCAGATGCTTCTCGAATGCTGCTGTTGTGTCTGCTTCCACCACCTCCTCGGGCAGTATGTTCCAGACACTCACCACTCAAAAACCTGACCCACACATCTCTTCAAAACATTCCCCAAACCCTCCACACCTTGAAACTGTGCCTTCAAGTAATTGACCCTTCCACTGTGGGTAAAACTGCATATCTTCTATTCTTTCTGTGTCATTCACAATCTTATAAACTTCCATCAGGTCACCCTTCAACCCCTACATTCCTGTGAAAACAAACCCAGTCTATCCAACCTTTCTTCATCGCTACAATCCCCCACAGCAGGCACTATCCTGGTAAACCTTCTCTGTATTCTGACTGTGACTCAGGTGCTGCATTCTTGATCATCATCCTTCCTGTATTTATCCTGTCCAGTACTGTTAGAATTTTATAGGCTTCTATAAGATGCTCCTCATCTGAGCACCATGGAATATCATCGTGACTGATGTCACACATCCATCCTGCCATCCCAGGATTCAGTCTGGCAAACCATATTTCAATGCCTCCACAGCCAGAAATTCTTTCCTCAGATAAGGAAACCAAAACCACACAGATTACTCCAGGTGTGGTCTCACCAAGGCCATGTACAGCTGCAGCAACTCATCCCTGTCCCTGTACACTATCCTCTCACTATGAACGCTAACTTATCATTTGCCTCCTTCACTTCCTGCTGCACCTGCATACTTACTTTCAGCGACGGGTGTACAAGGACATCCAAGTCTCATTGCACATCCCCTTTTCCCTATTCATTGCCGTCTGAATATAACCTGGGAAATGAATATTCAAGGCTACACGTGCTATCGTAAGGACAGACTGACGGGCAGAGGGGGTGGGGTGGCCTTGTTGGTAAGGGAGGATATTCAGTCCCTTGCGCGGGGGGACCTAGAGTCAGGGGATGTAGAGTCAGTGTGGATAGAGCTTCGAAACACTAAGGGTAAAAAGACCCTCATGGGAGTCATCTACAGGCCCCCAAACAGTAGTCTGGATGTTGGAGGTAAGTTGAATCAGGAGCTGAAATTGGCTTGTCGCAAAGATGTTACTACAGTTGTTATGGGGGATTTTAACATGCAGGTAGACTGGGAGAATCAGGATGGTATCGGGCCTCAAGAAAGAGACTTTGTGGAGTGCCTCAGAGATGGATTTTTAGAGCAGCTGGTGCTGGAGCCGACCAGGGATAAGGCGATTCACCTACCAACCTACTGATCCTTCTCTACCTGTCTGTAAACATGTTACACCATCAGATCGTTCCATAACCAATAGTTTCCAAAGCATATTAGTTACCTTCACACAACTGAAAAATCAAAATCCCATTTACCTCTCCGTGAGAACACAAATTTCCAAACTATAACATTGTAGATCCTTGTCCTACTTCCTGCAAGAATAAAAAGTAAAAAGGTAACTTTACATATCATACATACTTTAATTTTTCAATTGCTGTTATCCATATCACAATGTATATTCTATTTATTAAAAAATCACTCAGACTGTGAGAATTCACATGAAATCCACAAGAAGTGTCCATAACAATCACATTCTATACAAGTCCATTTTGCTGATATCATACTGTTTTCCTCCTCGTTGGATTATGACAAAGCATCTCTGGTAATAACATATTTTCCTGTAAATGATGGATTTTCAAATTATGTGGTTGCCAAATTAAACTCCATGGAATCATCTGAAATTCTTGCAATAAAATCTCACTGAAAAGAAATGATTATGGTCTCTGTACATAACAGTCTTTGCAGAGTTGTTAGATTTTTAGAGTGTAAAATGCTGTAGAGTCTTTACTTTGATAGTCAAATATTCTGTTGGCATGAAGTTTGTTCACATCAAAAACAACTGACTGACTATTTGATCCCCATCTTGTTCCCTTATAATAACATTACGCCAACATTAATATTGCTGCCATTAACAGCAGTTTAAATGGTTTATCAGAATTCAGTGTTACTGATGTGATAGCACAGATTCAACTTGCCAAAGGTACTCTGATGTTTGCTTTGTCCATTCAAAATGGTTCCTTTTTTGAACTTGTCAAAGAATTGAATATAATGCTGAAATTCAGATTAAAGTTCCAATAAAATCCACTCATAGAGTCATAGAGATGAACAGCATAGAAACAGACCCTTTGGTCCAACTTGTCCATGCTGACCAGATATGCAAACACCCAGCCCATACCCCTCCAAACCCTTCCTATTCATATACCCATCCAGATGACTTTTAAATGTCTCTCTCTCTCTCCTGATTCCCATGGACTGGATCCCCTTGTACCAGCTTCAGTCAGAAGCTGCCATGATATTGGGGGTAGTTATTCGCAACTTCTTGAATTCTGCTCTTTAGTCTTTGATTAGACCAATGATCTAATGAGGTCAGAGGTAAAGTTGTCGTGGTGCATTCTAAACATAGCCTCAGTGAGTCGGATATTGCTGAGTGAGTGCAGCTTGCTCATTCTGTGAATGGTTCCTGCCATCACTTTACTGAGGATCGAGAGGAGCTTAATATGTCAGTGATTGTCCAGATGGGACTTGTCAAGTTTCTGTTTTATGGTAAGGATATATCTGAGCAGGTTTTCCACATTCCAGTGTTGCAGCTTGTTGGAATCCGTGTGTGACAACATACACAGGGTCCCTCTCACAAATCCCACTTCATTTGGAAGTTACCTCAGTTCAGTCACTTGAGCTCTTAAAGCAAGAAAGTTAAATGAATACACAGCTGGTGTGGGATTCAAACAAATAGTGACATTACAAATTGGTGACTAGTTCCAGCACAGAGAGAGAGAGAGAGAGAGATGTCTCTCCCAAAGTGACCGTGAGAGAATGATCTGCATTAGGGATTTAAAGGGTGTACTGTACAACACATTCCAGCTATGGGTCCCACATGGTTAAACACATCATCCAGACCCACTCCTGTTGTTAGGTACCAGTAAAACTGAAATCAGTGGGAATCAGGGAGCAAACTCTCAATTGGTTGGAGTCATTTTGGCACATAGGAAGATGTGATGTTTATCGGAGGTCAATTATCTCAGCTCCAGAATATCTCTGGAGTTCCTGACGGTAGTGTCCTCAGCCCAACCATCTTCAGCAGCTGCATCAATGACATTCTTTTAAACTTTAGTTTAGATTTTTTACAGTGCGGAAACAGGCCCTTCGGCCGAACAAGCCCACACCAACCCTCCAAAGAGAAACCCACCCCCCCATATTTACCCCTGACTAATCCATCTAACACTATGGACAACTTAGCATGGTCAATTCACCTCACCTGCACATCTTTGGGCTGTGGGAGGAAACTGGAGCATCTGGAGGAAACCCACACAGACAAAGGAAGAATGTGCAAACTCCACACAGACAGTTGCCTGAGGAGGGAATTGAACCTGAGTACCTGGCACTGTGAGGCAGCAGTGCTCACCACTGAGCCACCGTGCCACCCTCTTTCAAAAGGTCAGAAAGAGAGATGTTCACCAAAGGTTGCACAATGATCAGCACAATTCGCAACTCCTCAGACACTGAAACGATCCATGTTCAAATGTAACAAGATCTGGAAAATATTTAGGCTTGGTCTGGCAAATGACAAGTAACACTTATGTCACACAAAGGCCAGATGACCAACTCCAATAAGAGACAATCTAACCACCATTCCTTCACATTCAATGGTGATATTGTCACTGGATTCCCCTCTATCAACATCCTGGAGCTTAACATTGACCAGAAACTTTACTGGATTTGCCATATGAACACCATTGTTACAAAAATTGGTCAAAAACTCAGAATACTGTAGCAGATAACTTACCTCCTGGCTCCCCAAAGCCATCCACAAGGCTTAAGTCAGGAGTGTGATGGAGTACTCCCCAGTTGCCTGGATGGGTGCAATTCCAAGAAGAAGCTTGACACCATCCAGGACAAAGCAGCCCCTGCTTGACTAGCTCCACAGTCACAAATATTTATTCCCTCCATCACTGAGATTCAGTAGCAGTAGTGTGTCATATTTACAGGATGCACTGCAAAATTCACCAAAGTTCCTCAGACAGACCTATCAAACCCACAACCACTTCCATATAGAAAGACAAAGGCAGCAGATACATGGGAACACCATCACCTCCTAGTACCCCTCCAAGCCACTCACCGTCCTGTATCACCATTCCTTCACTGTTGCTTAGTCAGAATCCCAAAACTCACTCCCTGATGGCATTGTGAGTCTTCCTACAGCAAATGGATTGCAATGGTCCAGGAAGGCAGCTCACCATCACCTTCTCAAGGGGCAACTCAGGACTGCCAGCAAATACTGCACATTCAACAATGCCCATATCCCACAAGTGAATTAACAAAGTTGTCACTCAGAGGTGGAAGCATTTAAAGGGGAACAGCAGCATTTCTGTTACTTACAGGGTTACAATGTAATCTCTTCCCCTCCTCCTTGCACCACTCCCACTGTCAACACTCTATGGACTTTCACCCTGAGCACTTTTGTTCCAATTTTCTCCTTCAGTCCCTTCACTCCGTTTCTCCCGACCACTGCTCCACATTTCACTTTGATATGGAACAGTGGATGGGAAATTGATTAATGTACAATAATAACTTCTCAAGTCTTCCGTCGAATTTCACCAGGAACCTTTGAACTGAATGTGTTCATAAAAGCAATCACATTGAAACTGAAAGCGGTTTTACTCAGGAAGTGCTGAGGGTGAAAATGGATTCCACACAGCAGGTCCAGAGTTTAACCAAGGAGGTAATTTGTCCCATTTTTCTGAAATTATTAACTGATCTGGCTCCACTGGATTGTGAACACAACGGTTGCCGCTCCTGTATCACCCAGAGTTGGAAAAAGCAAGAGATAAACTCCTGCCAGGAAGGTAGACAGGAGTTTCCAGAAAGAAACCTCAGAGGCAGCAGGGCCTTAGCGAATCTGACCGACAAAGCTCGAACATTAAATCTGAATCTGCAAGAGAAGGAAAGTAACCATGACTGTGAGGAACATCAGGAAGAACTGAAGCTGTTTTGTGAAACTGCCGAAAAAATGATTTGTAGAGATTCCTGGGAACACAGGGAGCACTGCTTCATCCTGGTTAAAGAGGCTGTTGGAATCTACAAGGTAAAAGGAAACAGATTCCATCCCCTGATTATTTCATCACATTTTCATGGTCAAACACTTTTATTTTCTGATTTTCTTCCCCCAAATCCCAGGATCGAGTGAAATCTTCTTTGAAATCTCTCACCAGGAAGAAATCGGCGGCTCTAGAAATGGAGCAGCAGCAGAAACAGAAGATTTTCCAAATTCAGGTAAAATCTCCCAGAGCTGATTTTCAAAATTTGATTTGCTCGTTTGATTTTTTTTACAGAAACATATTGTATTTATATTTCCCCTAACAGGAGGAATCCTGCAGCCTGCAGACCCACATCAAATCTGAGTTCACTAAAATGCACCAGATGCTGACTGAGAAAGAGCAGAGTTTACTCCGAGATCTCAGGGAACAAGAGGAAAACATTCTCAAACCAATGGACCGAAATCTCTGTAAAATTCAAGATAATTTAAGTTCTCTTCAGGAGAAACTCTCAAAGTTGGAGAAACAGTTGGAACGAGAAGACAGAGTGGTATTTCTGAAGGTGAGGGATTATATTTCAGATTGGTTCAGTGAAAGTGACTGTGAACAGACCCAACATGATGCAGTCACCCATCCTCCTTCATTCCCCCATCACTATCTCCCTTTGCTCCTTTCTCCCTCATGGTTTTCCCTACTTTTCTGTTCAAACGTTTGTGTCAATCGTACTGTGTGACATTGGATTCCATATTCCCATCACTTTCTTGATAACAATCTTTCTCCTGAACTCCCCATTGGATTTATTTGTAATTAGATTATGTTCATATATTCCAATTTTCAGGTTCTTGAGAAATTGAAACGTGTTGACTAAATCTATGGGATCAATCCCTTTCATAATTACAAACTTTCAATTCAGATGTTTACTTCAGTAAAATACATTAATGTTTCCTTCAATCCTTTGCAGTTGTTTTAATTTTTTGACCTTCTCCTGCTCTCAAATATCCTTTGTGTTCCATCCTCTTTCTATTCCATGTCTGCAGTAATCAGAATTGACAATGCTCAGCAGGTTGTAACAATGTGAGTGCAATTGCTGCTTTTTAGATATAAACAGTCAGTCTCTGTCAACTCAGATTGGTATCCTGTTTGTTTCAGGAGGAAGCATCTCGGGAGAGGAGGTAGGACATGTACTTGACTGAAACTCAGTAAAATTATTCAGGGAAGTGATTGTGATGAATTTACAACAATTATTTTGTTTTGTTTGCAGGATTAGTGATAATAGTAATGAGCTCTCACTAACAGATGGTGCCCTGTCTACTGAAAATTTCAACATTGTTTTACCATTTCCCGTGTGGAACGAAATGCTGGAAACTATTAAACCTGGTAAATCTCAGATCAGTTCCTTTGTCCTGATTCCTATTTTAAAATTTGGATTGTTATGTGTATAAATATTAATGACAGTATAATTAATGCTCAGTTATAAAGAAAGCTGGATAATAATGGCTTTCACTGTCATCGACATCGACACAGTATTGGAGCTCTCCAAAAACTGAAGTCAACAGGAATTGGGGAAAACTCTCCACTGATTGGAGTGAAACTGAGCACAAGGGAAGTTGGCTGTGATTGTTCAAGGTCAATCATCTCAGCTCAAGGGCATTTCTGTAGGAATTCTCAGGGGAGTGTTTTTGCCAGAAATCTTCAACTGCTTTCCCCCTATATTGGGGAGGGGGAGGAGGCGGAGATATTCTCTAATAATAGGACAATATTCTGCCCCATTTGAGAAAGAAACCGACACCACAGTGAACCTGCACAGTTACTGCCTCTGTTATTTGAATTCATGTATCGCTGGACATCGGAGCGCGTCTGGGAAAATTAACAAACAGTGAAATTCACAACTGATCTTGGAGGAACTGTTTGGGCAATAAGAGGTACGTCGGCTTCCAAGAGATCAATTGTGTTAGGAGACTCTCTAGTCCGAGGTACAGACAGATGTTTCTGTGGCCAGCAGCGAAAAATCAGGATGGTGTGTTGCTTCCCTGGTGCCAGGATCAAGGATGTCTCCGAGAGGCTGCAGAATGTTCTCAAGGGGGAGAGGGGCCAGAAAGAGGTTATTGTCCAAATTGGAACCAACGACATAGGAAGGGAAAATGTTGAGATTCTGAAGGGAGATTACAGAGAGTTAGGCAGGTATTTAAAAAGGACGTCCTCGAGAATGGTAATATCTGGATTACACAGGTACTACGAACTAGTGAGGGCAGGATTTTTGTGTTTTGTGTCTCCTTTTCTTCTCTCTCCCTTTCTTCTCTCTCTTTGCTCAGCTCAGAACCTTCTCTCTTTTTCCTCTCTCTCTCTTTTTCCACTCTCTCTCTTTTCTCTCTTTCCTCTCAGTCTCTTTTATTTTATCTTCTGACTCCATTTTCCTCAATTCTATTGTAAGATTTTCTACCTCGACTACACTTGTCTGTTTCTCTGACACACCTAAGTGTTTGAATAACTCCCTTACAATTTCAGCTTGACTTTTGTCATAACTTATTTGTTAATTCTAAAAGTATGGCCTTTTTCTTTCCTTCTAAACTTTCTTGACAAATTTGAGAATCACTTTCAAATCCCAGAACATCTTTCGCAATTTGAAGAGCCATTTCTCTCACTTTTAAATTAACTAACCACAAGTCACCGAAATTAAATAAATTGTCTCACCTATGTTTTATTCAAGATCTGGGATAATAACCTGCAAGTGTTTAAATCTACTGGGCATTACCGTACCCCAAATCTATTCAAATCTGTCTAAACCTGTTCAAGCCACGAATACGGGACACAAACTATTCAAATCCTGGGAACGGGCCCCCAAACTGTTACAACACAGGGTAACCCCCTCTGCTAATTTAACCAGCAACATAGAAAAGATTCACCTTGTGTCCTAACACTTGGATAAGACTTGTTCGATGTCTGGTGAACTCTATCCCGATTCCATTGCCTTCCCCTTTGTGGGGCCTGGGGTTAGAGTGTCCAGAATTGACCAACTCGACATTTCCAGGGTATACGTCTCCCATGTTCCGAAGGTCTCCATGTGACAGAGAATGCTCTTTGATCACAACCTGGTGTCGGGGAGAGCTTGTTCCGGTCAGTATCAGGGTGAGGTCGGCGTACTGGCCCTTTAACAACCTGCTTCTCGAAGATGAGCGGCTCTGGGGGTTATTTTGTCACTTCTGGACCCGCTGGAGGAGGAGTGGAGGGGTTGGGGTTGGGGTTATGCTTCCTTTCCTTGAGGCTATGGTAGGATGTGGGTAAGGCTCATGCCCGTCTCTCTGTCAGCAGTTTGTGTGAGGGTCAGTGAGGAAGAGGCAGAAATCCAGGATCGAGGGGTTGGAGAAGGAGCTGCTCAACCTGGAGTCACATCTCAGTCAGCCCGATGTGGACCCGGCCCTGTGGGGGGGGGTTGGGGGGGGCGGTGTATGAAGAGAAGAAGGCCGCGGTCCGGGATCTGCAGCTCATTGGGCCCCGGAGTGTGTACATGAGATCACGGATCCAGTTCCTTCAGGATCCTGACCCGGGGCTCCCCCGTCTTCTACTCACTGGGAAAAGGGCCTGGGATCGACCAGCAGCTCTTTGTACCAATGAAAGATCCCTCATCGTGGATCTGAAGGGAATCAGGGCCCAAGTGAAGGCCTATTACCGGGCTCTCTCTCCGGATCCGTCCAGTGAGGAAGCTCGCAGAGTTCTGTGGGAAGATCTGTGGCAGGTCAGCCCCGAGGGCGCCGAGAGGCTCAATGCCCCTCTGAGTTTGGAGCTGACCCGTGCACTCGACCGTCTTTCCATGGGGTTCCTTCGGGCATTCTGGGATATCCTGGAGGAATGTATCACAACTGGAGAGATGTCCCTTTCTTGGTGCAGGGCCGTCATCACTCTGTTGCCTAAGAAGGGGATATCTGTTTGTTAAAGAATTGGTGCCCGGTCTCCCTCCTCAGCACAAACTACAAAATCTTTACCAGGGCACATTCGACTCCCCTTGGCACCTCAGGAGTATGTCAGCTTTCGAGTTTCAGACACGTTTTGTCGCTGGGATCAGAGTTCTGTACCCCGCCGCGGAGTGCCCAGTGAAGGTTAACGGGTCCCTGACGGTGTCCCTACGCTGTGGGAGAGGAGTGTGTCAGGACTGGCCCCTGTCGACCCAGCTTTATTCTCTCTGTGTGGAGCCATTCCTGTGCCTCTTGTGTGAGTGGCTTTCAGCTTTCGCTCTGCACAAGCCGGGACTGGAGGGGATTTTTCCGGCTAACACTGACACCGTGTTCCTGATGGTCACAGACCCAGCTGATATGTGGAGGATGTGCGTGTGTCAGCTGGTGCAGGTTCATAGTTCCTTAAAAGTGGAATCGCAGGTGGACAGGGTAATGAAGAAGACGAAAGTGAGGACTGCAGATGCTGGAGATCAGAGTCAAGATTAGAGTGGTGCTGGAAAAGCACAGCAAGTCATGCAGCATCCCAGGAGCTGGACAATCATCATTTTGGGCAAAAGCCGTTGAAGAAGGCATCTGGTATGCTTGCCTTTACTGCTCAGTGCCTTGAGTAAAGGAGTTAGGATGTCATGTTGTGGCTGTACAGGACATTTATTCTGTCACTTTTGGATTACTGCATTCAATGGACTCCCTGCTATAGGAAAGGCATTGTGGGACTTGAAAGGGTTCATACAAGGTTGACAAGAACGTTGCCTGCTTTGGGGCGTTTGAACTATAAGGAGAGACTGAATCAGCTGGGGCTATTTTCCCTGGAGCGTCAGATGATGAGGGGTGACCTTTTTCAGTTTTATAAAATCATGAGGAACATGGATAGGGTAAACAAACAAGGCTTTCTCTCGGGTAGGGGAGTCCAAAACTAGAGGGCATTAGTTTAAGGTGAGGGTGTAAAGGTTTAAAAGGGATTTAAGGGTCAACATTTTCACGTACCCTGCCACCTGTGTATGGAATGAACTGCCAGATGAAGTGGCGGAGGCTGGTACAATTACAACATTTAAAAGGCATTGAAATGGGTAGATGAGTAGGAAGGGTTTGGAGGGATATGGGCCAAGTGCTGGCAAATGGAATCAGATTAATTGAGGATATCTGATCAGCAGATGTTTGTTTCCGTGCTGTGCAACTCTATGACCCTAAATTCTTCAGTTTGTTTATTATTTCTGTTTCCAGAGAGGAAAGGAATTTATGAATGTGAAAGTGAGTTCAACACTTATTTTTTAACTCACAGGAAGGAAAGAAACTCAAAAGCTGACAACTCAAAGCAATGTCCGTGTTAAATCCCATGTGAACATTGTACATCAGAAACAGGAGCAGGAGTGACCCCGAGAGCTTGCCCTGTAATTCATAAAGATGGCGGCAGATCGGATTGTGACCTTAACTCCATTTTCCTGCCTGACTCCCACAACCTTCAACTCCCTCATTGATCAAAAACCTGTTTAACTCAGCTTCCAATATATTCAATGAACTGGGCTCCATTGTTCTCGAGGGGGGAGAGAATTCTAAAGATTAATGATTCGAAGACACAAAATCCATGTTAATTGGTAGGGCCCTTACTTTGAAACTCTGTCCCTGGTTCCAGGTTCCCCCACGATGGGAAACAGCCTCTCAATGTCTACTCTGTCAACACCTTCACCATCTTATACATTTCAATAAGAACCTCTCATTCCTCTAAACTCCAATGAGTACAGCCCCAGCCTGAAACCTTTCATCACAAGGGAACTGCTTCATCCCAGGAACCGACTGAGTGAACATTCTCTGACCTGTCCCCACTGTTTCAATAAAGCTCTTTCTCAATGGCCCCGACTTTAGTCTCCCCAGTACCAGCTGAATTCCTTTCCATGACATTGGATTTCAGGAGATTTAATTGATATTTTGAGAACAGATTCAGCATTTCCATTTTCAATTTTGTGGGAACACATTTCACTCCCCCATGACATTGGAAAATAATGAATGATAGTGGGGACTCAAACAAACAGGAGCTTGTTCTTACTGAGGCAGCTGGAGCTATAATCCATTGTCACAGAGTCATAGAGTGATAGAGATGTACAGCATGGAAGCAGACCCTTCGGTCCAACCCATCCATGCCTATTAGATTTCCCAACCCAATTTAGTCCCACCTGCCAGCATCCGGCCCACATCCCTCCAAACCCTTCCTCTTCATATACCCATCCAAATGCCTCTTAAATGTTGCAATTGTACCAGCCTCCACCACATCCTCTGGCAGCTCATTCCACACATTGGGTGTAAACAGAGAGAAAAAGCTTGAATAAAGCTTGAAGAAACATCCCCCTCCCTCCCCACACACATGTCCCCCTCTCCCCTCACCTCTGCACAATTCCACCTCTCTCCCTCTCCTGCATACATCCCCCTCTCCCCGAAGCACACACTTCACCCTCTCCTCCCCGTGCACACGTCCCCCACTTCTCCCTCATACACTCCTCCCCCTCTTCCTCGCACACTTCCCACTCTCCCCCAACGCACCCCTCCCCCTCTCCCTCTCCCTCTCCCTCTCCCTTTCCCCCTCCCCCTCCCTCTCCCCCCCCCTCCCCCCGCGCACGCCCCCTCCCCCACCGACAGACATCCTGCTCCCCTCTGCGCACAAATATCCCCCTCCCCCGCATACATACATCCACCTCTCCCCTCTCCTCACCGTGCACACCGAGCCCTCTCCCACCCACCCACACCTACCCTCTCTACACCCCGCTCCTCCCCGTCTCCCCCCCGCACACCTCCAGCTCCCCTTATCCCCTCCCCTGCAGATATCTCCCCCTCTCCCCTCTCCCCTCTCCCCTCTCCCCTCTCCCCTCTCCCCTCTCCCCTCTCCCCACACACATTCCCCTCTCCTCCACATACGTTCCCCTTTCCCCTCCCCTCCCCTCCCCTCCCCAACACACATTCCCCTCTCCCCACTCTCCCCAGCACATATCCTCCTCTCCCCCTCCCTCTCCCCTAAACATATCCCACCTCCCCCCGCACACATCTCGCTTTCCCCTCTCCCTGCACACATTCCCCTCTCCCCACTCTCCCCAGCACACATCCCACTCTCCCCAGCACACATCCACTCTCCTCTGCCCCCCCTCCACACACATCCCCCTCCCACAGACCCATACCCAGGGACTGTCTCTAATTCTCTGTGTTTCTCTCCCAGTCTCAGTGACCCTGGATGTGGAAACAGCGAATCCCTGCCTCGAGGTGTCTAAGGATCTGAAGAGTTTGAGACTGACTGGGGACGGAGGAGTCTTGCTGACACCGAGAAGAGGTTTACAGTCTGTCTCTGTGTCCTGGGATCAGAGGGATTCACATCGGGGAGACATTACTGGGAGGTGGAGGTGGTGGGGAATCGGGGCTGGAATCTGGGAGTAGCCTCAGTGTTTGTGCAGAGGAAGAGATGGGTCAGTCCGATTCCGGAGATTGGATTCTGGACCATGGAACGGGATGAGGATCAGGTTCATATAAACTCCTCTCCTCAATTCCCTCTCCCTGTCAGTCTGATCCCCAGGAAGGTGGGAGTTTATCTCAGTTATGAATCTGGGACAGTTTTATTTTACAACACGGATACCAAGTTCCATCTCCACACCTTCACTGGGAATAAATTCACTGGGAAACTTTATCCTTTCTTCGAGGTTTGGGGTTTAAACAAATTTCTGAGAATCAGCTGTTAAAGGGGCGGGGTCTCCCTGATGTCACAATGACCCCCGGGTTTAGGGTCTGGGTCAGGGATTGGGGTCAGAAACCTCCCATTGACAACAGGATGTTACTGAATGTGTTATTGAATTCTGAGATTATACTTTGTAACATCACAACCAATCTGTCAATAAATCAGATACAAATATAAATGTCAGATGGTGAAAATAAAAAGTAAATTAAATATCTTATGTCTCCCCTTCCTTCATTTACTCCCTGCTTCAGTCCCATCCTCTATCTCTTCACCTGTTTCCCAGTCTGGAGCTGGGATTTCACTGTGTTTCCATTTCTCACTCTACACCCGGAACATGAAATCCTGAGGGAGAAATCCAAACACTGAAGGGTGACAATGCTGCATTTGCATAGCATCCTCTATCTTTGTATCTTTGAGGAGTGGAATTACACACAATCCACTCTCTCCCAGGATATACTGTATCCCCAATGTTTAACTGTCCCTTAACTCTGGTTCTCTGTGCACAGATGCTGTCTGACCTGCTGAAGATTTGCAGCATTTTTTGATTTTATTTCTGATTTTCAATGTCCCCAGGATTTGGATGTGTGTCACTGCCATCTGCTGAATGTAATTGTTATTGAATGAAATTGGCCGCAGTACCAGCTCCTGCCAGGCGAAGGCGGTCCTGTACCGTGTTTCTGAAAAGGCTCAGAGACCAAAGCTATGGTCTGTGCTAGAGCCAGCCCCACAGGCCAGGTGGAGGGGGGTGGGGTGGGTCATGAATCCAGTCAGGGTGACTGTGAAGAAGCTGGAGGAAGGATCAGCATTTAACCGGACCTTCTTCCTGAAGAGAATCCTCCTGGATTGCTGCGGGTTCCAAGCAGCAGATATTTTCTATCTGCAGGATTTCTCCAGTGGGGGTACTTCGACATGACCTTCAGGAGTGTGAAGCAATGGGAGTGTCTCCTGAAGGTATTCGAGGAGAAAGGAGGTGAGGGCCCCCACTCCGTGCTGCCTGTGGCTCCATTGTTCGTTCTCCGTGCACAGAAGAGCCTTGTCTCGTTCATCCTCCCCACCTTATCCCTGTAATCTCCTGTCTCACAACACTCCGAGGTGTTGGAGCCCAATTCCCGGCCTACACTTTTCATCCTCCCACCCAGCTTTCCTCCTTTAAGACAATCCTGTGTCTTTGACCATGTGTTTGGCTCATCTGTCCAAACATCTCTGTCTGTGGCCTCATAATCCAAAGGGACAGGCTCATGATCTGGGGACATGGGGTTGAACCAGGGCAGCTGGTGAAATGTGAACAAGAATCTGGAATCAATGGACCCTATTTTGATGTAGGTCAGTGAGTGACAGAGGGATAGAGGCTCAGTCCGAGTTCATATGTGGGTGATACTGGTTTTGGATGACGTGAAGCTGACGCAGAGTAGAGGGTGATATGTGCCTCTCCAGTCAGAGGCTCAGAATAACAGTGAGATGTCAGAATGGTGTGTTGCCTCCCTGGAGCCAGGATCAAGGTTACCTCGGAGAGGGTGCAGAATATTCTCACAGGGGAGTGGGACCAGCAGGAGATCTTTGTACACATTGGAACTAATGACATAGGAAGGGAAAGGGATGAGATTCCAAAGGGAGAATAACGGAAATTAGGCAGGAAGTTAAAAAGTAGGTCCTCGAGGGCAGGAATATCTGGATTACTCCCGGTGGTACGAGCTAGTGAGGGGAGGAATAGAAGGATGGAGCAGATGAATGTGTGGCTGAGGAGATGGTGCAGGGGAGAAGGATTCACATTTTTGGATCATTGGGATCTCTTCTGGGGTTGAATTGACCTGTACAGGAAGGACAGATTGGACCTGAATTGGAAAGGGACTAATATAACAGCAGGGGGATTTGTTGGAGCTGCTCAGGGGGTATTACAACTAGTGAGGGAAGGGGGACCCAGGGAGATAGTTAGGAGAGAGATACATCTGAATGGTACAGTTGGGAATAGGAACAATAAAACAGTCAGAGCAGGCAGGAAAAAAGCAGAGAACAAGGTAGGACAGATAAATTAAAGTGCATTTATTTCAATGTAAGAGACCGAACATTGAAGGCAGATGAATTCAGAGCATGGTTAGGAACATGAGATTGGGATATCATAACAATTACAGAAACATGGCTCAGGGGTGGACAGGACTGGCAGCTTAGTGTTCCATGGTATAGATGCCATTGGAGGAAGAGAAAGAGGGATAAGAGAGAATGGGGAGTGGCATTTTTGATCAGGGATAACATTACAGCTGTATTTAGGATATTCCTGGGAATATATTGAGGGACGTTATTTGGATGGAACAGAAAAATAAGAATGGGATGATAACCTCATTGGGATTGTACTATAAACCCCTCCAATAGTCAGTGGGAAATTGAGAAATAAACTTGTACGGATATATCACTCATCTGAAAGAATAATAGGGTGGTTATGGCAAAGGATCTTAACTTCCCACAGACTGGGACTGCCAAAGTGTTCAGGGCTTAGATGGAGAGGAATTTGTTCAGTGTACACAAGGAAATTTTCTGATTCAGTATATGGATGTACCTACTGGAGAAGGAGCAATATTTGACCCAGTACTGGGAGATAAGGCAGAGCAGGTGACTGAGGTGTCAGTGGGGAGCACTTTTGGGCCAGTGACTATAATTCTATTAGTTTTATAATAGACGTGGAAATGGAAAAGGATAGACCAGATCAAAAAGTTAAGGTTTAAATTGGAAGAAGGCCAATTATGACGGAATTCGGTAAGAATGTACAAAAGTTGATTTGGGCGGATGTTTGCAGGTAAAGGGACAGCTGGAAAATGGGAAGCCTTTAAAACTTGGATAACGAGTGTCCAGAGACTGAATGATCCTGTCAGGGTGAAGGACAAGGCTGGGAGATGAAGGGAATGCTGGATGACTAGAGAAACTGAGGTTTCGGTGAAGAAAAAGAAGGAAGCATTTGTCAGGTGTAGACAGCAAAGAGCGAGTGAATCCTTAGAAGAGTATAAAGGCAGCAGGAGTACACTTAAGAGGGAAATCAGGAGGGAGATAGGGGACATGGGATCGCTTTGGCAAATATGGTTAAGGAGAATCAGAAGGAATTCTGCAAATACATGAAGGACAAAAGAGTAACAAGGGAGAGAATCAGGCCCATAAAGGATCAACAAGGCCACCAATTTGTGGGACCACAGGAGATGGGGGAGATATTATTTCATCAGTTACTGCGGGGAAGGATATGGGAGACAGAGAACTTGGGGAAATAAATAATGACACCTTGACTTCCTACAGAGGAGAGGTGCTGGACGTCTTAAAGCACATAAATCCCTGGGACCTGATCCAGTGTATCCTCAAACTCTAGGGAAGTGATTGTTGGGATCAGCGCTGAGATGTTTGTGTCATCAATAGCCACAGGCGAGGCGTCGGAAGACTGGAGGTTGCCTGACATGATGCCATTATTTATGAAAATGGTAATGAAAAGCCAGGGAACTATAGACCAGTGAGCCTGACATTGGTGGTGGGAAAGTTGTTGGAGGGGATGCTGAGGGACAGAATTTACATGTGTTTGGAAAGCCAAATTCTCATTAGGGATAGTCAAGATGGCTTTGTTACAGCTACAGAGAAGGTGCAGAGAGAGAGAGATTGTCTTTAAGATTTGAGTGCCTGATGATATACCTCATCCCATTTCCAATTTAATTCCGCCAAGATCAGGTTTGGTCTATAGTGGGTGTTCAATCCCACAACCTCTGTTTGATGCCTCCATCCCAAGATCAATATTAACCCCAATGGGTTCATGGTACCATACAAGGACTCGATATGTTAGTCATCACATTCCCTGTCCAACACTTAGCACAGTTTTGCTCTCCACAATGAAGGAAATGTATTCTTGCATTGGAAGCTGTCGAGTGAAGATTCATGAAATATACCCTGGGATTGGGAGGTTGCCTGTGAGTCAAGATTAGAGTGGTGCTGGAAAAGGACAGCAGATCAGGCAGCATCCGAGAAGCAGGAAAATCGACATTTTGGATAAAAGCCCTTCATCAGGAAGGGGGTGAAGGGGGAGTAAATTCTCTGGGTTTATGAGAATGAGGGATGACCTTATTGAGACATTGATGTTTCTAAATGGAGCTTGACAGGGCAGATATTAAGAGCTTGTACCTTCTGTTCAGGAAATCGATGAGACGGGGACACCAGTGTCAAGATTAGGGGCCAAATATTTTACAAATTTCCTCAAAAATTATTTTACGTGGCGACTAATTTCATAAATGACGTTTGATTTGGTGGGCAATCTAGAGGCAGAATTAGCTGGAATCGGGACAGATGCAGTTCCAGTGAAGGCAGCTTGATCTTAAAGAGAGAATGGAGAAACTACAGAAAGCAGAAAAAGATAAAGAGCAGAAAATGAGAAAGAGCAGAGAAATTTAAGGCAAAGGAGATGGAATTAGGAAGCAATGAAATCAAGCTGAAAAGACAGGATAAAAACAAATTACTGCAGATGCTGGAATCTGAAACCAAAAGAGAAAATGCTGGAAAATCTCAGCAGGTCTGGCAGCATCTGTAAGGAGAGAAAAGAGCTGATGTTTTGAGTCCAACTGACACGTTGTCAAAGCTGATAACGGGTCAGTTAGACTCGAAACGTCAGCTCTTTTCTCTCCTTACAGATGCTACCAGACCTGCTGAGATTTTCCAGCATTTTCTCTTTTGGTGAAAAGACAGGAAATGGAAAAGAGAAAACTAGATTTAGAAGTGAAAAGGGAGAAAAAAAAGAAATAATATGAATTTAAGTTTAGCATAATACATTTGGAACAAGAAACGTCAAATAGTTCTGTAGTCCTGAGAGTTGTGGAGGTGCCATCACTGAAAGGGTTTAAAGTGGAGGTTGATAGATGTTGTAATATCTGGGGGTTGATGGCTATGATGAGCTGCCATTAAAATGGAGCTGAGATCTGGGGCAGATTACCCATGATCCTGTTGAATGGCAGGGCAGACCTGAGGGGCTGAATGGCCTATTAACTCTCCTATTTCTAATGTTCTTACATTCATATATCAAGTTCTCGCTTTTCAATCCCTCTTCATCTACCACAACAAATATCTTCATTTCCTGCTGTAGTTGTGGGGATGTTCACCGAGCTGGGAAGTTCATTGGCAGATGTTTCCTCCCGTGTCTAGGGGACATCTTCAGGGCTTTGCAGCCTCCTGTGACTTGCTGCGGTACTGCATCTTCTGGAATTTATTTCGTTCTGTTCCTGCTGCTTCCAGTTGCCAGTTCTGGTTGCTCATTGCCGTGGCCAGTATATTCCAGTTGTCTGCCTGTTTGTCCTATATAGTGTTTTGTGCAGTCTTTACATTTTACAAGATTCCTTGTAAATCCACATCCAAGAACACCAACCCGTCACTAAACACCACGACCAGCTGTCCCGAAGAGCCATACATATAGATGACAAGGACCTCAAATTCAACTGGGACAACACAACGATCACAGGACAAGCTAAACAGAGGACAGCCAGAGAATATCTAGAAGCATGGCACTCATCCACAACCTCCATCAACAAACACATAGACCGTGGCCCAATATACCGGCCACCACAACAAACAACCAGAACCTGTAACCGGAAGCAGGAACAGAACCAAATAAATTCCAGAAGACACAGCGCAGCAGCGCTTCACAGGAGGATCCAAAGCCCTGAAGATGTCCCCTAGACAGGGGAGGAAACATCTGCAAATCCAGTTCCTAGCTCGGTGAACATATCCACAACTACGGGAACTGGCACCTGAGCTACAAATCTTCACACAAACCTTGATCTTCATTTCCTGTTTTGGTTCACACTACACACTTCAATTCAAATGTAATGAATGAGATCAAAATGATGGAGCCAAGTGATAAGGTTTTCTTGAGGGGAAAAAGAGGAATTTTGTTCCCAATGGCCCTTAGAAAATAAGAAAAATGTCCCACCAAGCCCAACCACAGACAAGAAGGAACAGGGTGTCTGAGCCAGACAGGAAGCTGAAGTTTCATCTTTGAGTGTGAGAATTACCTGAATCCTGTCTGTTTTGCTGTTGTCTTGTTTGTTTAGCAGTAGAAAGGTTTGTAGATATCCTGGAGTTCTTGGTGAATGGTTGTTTTTTCCAAGTTGCTTTTCCACTGAGCACTGACTTTGAGTTTGACAGAGAGAATCCTTTAGCTCTTTCACTTCACAAGGTGATATCACACGGTGTTGGTGGGAATTTATGAGCTTGGATGGAGGATTGGCTGACAAACAGAAAGCCGAGAGTTGGGCTGAATGGGTCTTTTTCTGGTTAGCAAGGTGTAACTGATAGCCTGTCACAGGCCCCAAATATTTCCAATCTTTATGAATGACTTGGAGACAGGGATAGAAAAAATATGGACAAATTTGCAGATGGCACTAAAAGAGGTGGGAAAATGTATTGCAATGAAGATATAAGAAATACAAAAATGGCTCTGGACAGATGAGGTGAATGGAGCAGAATTTGACATATGAAACATGAACACATGTGAGGTTATCCATTTTGCTCAGAGGAATACAAATACAACTTTTTTTGAAATAGAGACAAACTTCCAAGTGTTTCAGTGCAGAGAGATCTGGATATCCTTGTGTGTGAATTGCAGAAAAGTCGTCTGTAGGTACAGAAGGTAAAAATCAAATAGAATCCTGACATTTATTACTAAAGGAATAGAGTGTAAAAGTAGGTGAGTGTTGCTGCAACTGTACAAGGCATTAATGAGACCACACCCTGAGGGTTGTGTACAATTTAGTCTCCATGCTTGAGAGGGATATAGTTTCAATGGAGATAGTTTAGAAAAACTTCACCAGATTGATTCTAGGATGAGGATTTTGTCTTATGAGACTGAGTAGGTTAGGCACTTCTTTTAGAAACTCCCATTCATAATGTATTGCTGTTATATATCATCGTGTCTCTGAATGATTCCTGTGCCGACAGCTACAATGACAGTCAATCTATACAGCTGCATGCCCTGAACACCATGCCATCCTTTAACTCTGTCCAATGGAATGCTAATCTTTCCCTAACACACAGCATTTCATTACATTATCACATTGACATACAAACATCGAAAATAGGAATAGGACGAGGCCATTTGATCCTTTGAAATTTCTCCACCATTCAGTTGAATCATGGGTGATCATTCAACTCAGTCCCCTGTTCTCACTTCCTCCCCACATCCCCTTTGATCCCTTTAGCCCAAGACCTACATCTAACTCCTCTGTGACAGCATTTAATGCTTTCTCCTCAACCATTTTCTGAGGCAGAGAACTCCCCAGGGTAAGCATCATCTGGATGAAGAAATTTCTCATTTCAGACCAAAGACCAATACAGCACAGGAACAGACCCTTTGGTCCTCTGAGCCTGTGCTTGTACATTTTGCCCTTCCATACTAAAACTGTCTTCACTTACAGGATCCATATCCCTCTATTCCCTTCCTATTCATGTATTTGTCCAGATGCTTCTCGAATGCTGCTGTTGTGTCTGCTTCCACCACCTCCTCGGGCAGTATGTTCCAGACACTCACCACTCAAAAACCTGACCCACACATCTCTTCAAAACATTCCCCAAACCCTCCACACCTTGAAACTGTGCCTTCAAGTAATTGACCCTTCCACTGTGGGTAAAACTGCATATTTTCTATTCTTTCTGTGTCATTCACAATCTTATAAACTTCCATCAGGTCACCCTTCAACCCCTACATTCCTGTGAAAACAAACCCAGTCTATCCAACCTTTCTTCATCGCTACAATCCCCCACAGCAGGCACTATCCTGGTAAACCTTCTCTGTATTCTGACTGTGACTCAGGTGCTGCATTCTTGATCATCATCCTTCCTGTATTTATCCTGTCCAGTACTGTTAGAATTTTATAGGCTTCTATAAGATGCTCCTCATCTGAGCACCATGGAATATCATCGTGACTGATGTCACACATCCATCCTGCCATCCCAGGATTCAGTCTGGCAAACCATATTTCAATGCCTCCACAGCCAGAAATTCTTTCCTCAGATAAGGAAACCAAAACCACACAGATTACTCCAGGTGTGGTCTCACCAAGGCCATGTACAGCTGCAGCAACTCATCCCTGTCCCTGTACACTATCCTCTCACTATGAACGCTAACTTATCATTTGCCTCCTTCACTTCCTGCTGCACCTGCATACTTACTTTCAGCGACGGGTGTACAAGGACATCCAAGTCTCATTGCACATCCCCTTTTCCCTATTCATTGCCGTCTGAATATAACCTGGGAAATGAATATTCAAGGCTACACGTGCTATCGTAAGGACAGACTGACGGGCAGAGGGGGTGGGGTGGCCTTGTTGGTAAGGGAGGATATTCAGTCCCTTGCGCGGGGGGACCTAGAGTCAGGGGATGTAGAGTCAGTGTGGATAGAGCTTCGAAACACTAAGGGTAAAAAGACCCTCATGGGAGTCATCTACAGGCCCCCAAACAGTAGTCTGGATGTTGGAGGTAAGTTGAATCAGGAGCTGAAATTGGCTTGTCGCAAAGATGTTACTACAGTTGTTATGGGGGATTTTAACATGCAGGTAGACTGGGAGAATCAGGATGGTATCGGGCCTCAAGAAAGAGACTTTGTGGAGTGCCTCAGAGATGGATTTTTAGAGCAGCTGGTGCTGGAGCCGACCAGGGATAAGGCGATTCTGGATCTGGTATTGTGTAACGAACCAGAATTGGTCAGTGACCTCGAAGTGAAGGAGCCATTGGGAAGTAGTGACCATAATACAATAAGCTTCAATCTGCAATTTGAGAGGGAGTGGGTACAATCTGAAGTGACAATATTTCAGTTGAATAAAGGGAAATATGGAGCTATGAGGGAGCAACTGGCCAAAGTTCAATGGTTCAATACCTTAACAGGGAAGACCGTGGAGGAATAATGGCGGATATTTCTGTGTATAATGCAGAAGTTGCAGGAGCAGTTCATTCCTAAAAGGAAGAAAGATCCCAGGAGGAGACATGGGCGGCCATGGCTGACGAGGGAAGTAAAGAAACATATAAGGTTAAAAGAGAAAAAGTATAACTTAGCGAAGATAAGTGGGAAAACGGAGGACTGGGAAGCTTTTAAAGAACAACAGAGGATTAGTAAGAAGGAAATACGCAGAGAAAAAATGAGGTACGAAGGTAAACTGGCCAAGAATATAAAGGAGGATAGTAAAAGCTTTTTTAGGTATGTCCAAGGCAAAAAAATGGTTAGGACAAAAATTGGGCCCTTGAAGACAGAAACAGGGGAATATATTACTGGGAACAAAGAAATGGCAGAGGAATTAAATGGGTACTTCAGATCTGTGTTCACTGGGGAAGACACAAGCAATCTCCCTGAGGTAACAGTGGCTGAAGGACCTGAACTTAAGGGAATTTCTATTTGCCAGGATTTGGTGTTGGAGAGACTGTTAGGTCTGAAGGTTGATAAGTCTCCGGGACCTGATGGCCTGCATCCTAGGGTACTGAAGGAGGTGGCTCGGGAAATCGTGGATGCGCTGGTGATTATTTTCCACAGTTCAATAGAATCGGGGTCGGTTCCTGAGGATTGGAGGGCGGCTAATGTTGTGCCACTTTTTAAGAAGGGTGGGCGGGAGAAAGCAGGAAATTATAGACCAGTTAGTCTGACCTCAGTGGTGGGAAAGATGCTGGAGTCTATTATAAAGGATGAAGTTACGGCACATCTGGATAATAGTAACAGGATAGGACAGAGTCAGCATGGATTTATGAAGGGGAAATCATGCTTGACTAATCTTCTTGAATTTTTTGAGGATGTAACTCGGAAGATGGACGAGGGAGATCCAGTGGATGTAGTGTACCTGGACTTTCAGAAAGCTTTTGATAAAGTCCCACACAAGAGGTTAGTGAGTAAAATTAGGGCGCACGGGATTGGGGGCAAAGTACTAGATTGGATAGAGAATTGGTTGGCTAATAGGAAACAAAGGGTAGTGATTAACGGCTCCATTTCGGAATGGCAGGCAGTGACCAGTGGGGTACCGCAGGGATCCGTGCTGGGACCGCAGCTTTTTACAATATATGTAAATGATATAGAAGATGGTATCAGCAATAACATTAGCAAATTTGCTGATGACACAAAGCTAGGTGGTAGGGTGAAATGTGATGAGGATGTTAGGAGATTACAGGGTGACCTGCACAAGTTAGGTGAGTGGGCAGATGCATGGCAGATGCAGTTTAATGTGGATAAATGTCTGGTTATCCACTTTGGTGGCAAGAACAGGAAGGCAGATTACTACCTCAATGGTATCAAATTAGGTAAAGGGGCTGTTCAGAGAGATCTGGGTGTTCTTGTCCACCAGTCAATGAAGGCAAGCATGCAGGTACAGCAGGTCGTGAAGAAGGCTAATAGCATGCTGGCCTTCATAACAAGAGGTATTGAGTATAGAAGCAAAGAGGTGCTTCTGCAGCTGTACAGGGCCCTGGTGAGACCACACCTGGAGTACTGTGTACAGTTCTGGTCTCCAAATTTGAGGAAAGACATTCTGGCTATTGAGGGAGTGCAGCGTAGGTTCACGAGGTCAATTCCTGGAATGGCAGGATTGCCTTACACGGAAAGACTGAAGCGACTGGGCTTGTATACCCTTGAGTTTAGAAGACTGAGAGGGGATCTGATTGAAACGTATAGGATTATGAAAGGACTGGACACTCTGGCAGGAGGAAACATATTTCCGCTGATGGGGGAGTGCCGAACCAGAGGACACAACTTAAAAATACGGGGTAGACAATTTAGGACAGAGATGAGGAGAAACTACTTCACCCAGAGAGTGGTGGCTGTGTGGAATGCTCTGCCCCAGAGGGCAGTGGAGGCCCAGTCTCTGGATTCATTTAAGAAAGAATTGGATAGAGCTCTTAAAGATAGTGGAGTCAAGGGGTATGGAGATAAGGCAGGAACAGGATACTGATTAGGAATGATCAGCCATGATCATATTGAATGGCGGTGCAGGCTCGAAGGGCAGAATGGCCTACTCCTGCATCTATTGTCTATTGTCTATTGTCTAACCTGCATTTCTGTTTATGCTACAAAGTGGATAGCCTCATATTTACCCACATTATATTTCTCCCACTCACTCAACTTGTCCAAATTACACTGAAACATCTCTGTATCCTCCTCACAGCTCACCCTCCCAGCCCAGTTCTCACTGTTCAATGTGAGAGCTTCACGTGTTAGAAAACCTTTCAATTGTGACAAAGTTAACTTTTTTCAGTAACAACAAAATAAAGATAAAACAAAGAAAAAGAAGCTGTGCTTCTTCAGTGAACAAACACAAACCTCTTGCCTTTCATTCATCAACAAATTTACAGCCAATGATTCATCCTCTGGAACAGGATGTTCAGACACTGGTGGGGGGGTGGTGGTCAATGAGATCTGAAATGGGCAGCTTACTCATGGAGCTCTCCACTCAAGTCCCCCCTTTACAGTAATATGCCCCTGTCCATGAGAATAGGCATTCCGTATGCCCTGCACACCCAGTCTAATACCTCGAGCTGGGGGTCAAACTAAACATCCAGGGTGGCACAGTGGCTCAGTGGTTGGCACTGCTGCCTCACAGCACCAGGGTCGCAGGTTTGATTCCAGCCTCGGGCGACTGTCTATGTGGAGTTTGCACATTCTCCCCGTGTCTGTGTGGGTTTCCTCCGGATGCTCAGGTTTCCCCCCACAGTCCAAAGATGTGTGGGTCAGGTGAATTGGCCATGCTAAATTGCCTTTAGTGTTAGGTGCATTAGTCAGTGGGAAATGGGTCTGGGTGGGTTACTCTTCAGAGGGTCATTGTGGACTAGTTGGGGCGGAGATCCTGTTTCCACACTGTAGGGAATCTAATCTAATTATCTCATTGGGAATGGATCAGATCAGATCCCTGTCACTGTGTTCCCAAGTGGGACACAATATTCACCCAACACCCTCATCTCTCACGGAGCTGCTTCATTCCCAGAATCACCTGAACACTTGGTGCAGCGTCAATTCTGCAATGTTCATGTTTCATATTGACACTGTGGGAGTGGCCCCCTATCCCCCAAATTCCTCATTGCCGACACTACCTGGTGGGGCCCAAGGGGAGAGAGGCCCATTGGAGTAGAGCTAACAAACAGCCCATTCTCTTGTCCCAGTGACTGGGGAGAGCATCCAACAGCTTTTGGTTCCTCTTTATCTTATAAACAAATGGAGGGAGCTTCCCAGTGAGTTTCAATGTTCCGATGGGACATTTCCCCCTTTTCCCACCATATAGCCCCGAGGGCCCACCTCCTTTCCAGGGCGGTGCCATGCAATGCCCAGTGGGTACACCTCTCCCATCCCAACACTGATGGAAGACCTGCCTTTCACAGCCATCATTCCCATCCCATCCTGCCTGAAGTCAGGGCCTGCCCCAGGCCTCAACTCTCACACACATCCCGTCTCCCTCACATCGTTCCCTCCAGCACCGAGGCCAGCACACTCGGATTCTGACTGAAGAAGTGACATGTGGATTCCAGGTATTCCCTCAATGCTCCCAACTATTTTAACTTCTCCTCAGAAACCAGACAGGGTTATTGTCCATCACTGCCTTTATGGATGGGTTCCAAATGATAACTACACTTTCCCTACTTAATCTTCCCTAACTGTGTTTGTGCTGCTAAAGACACTTTATTTGACAATTTCTAGTCAGCTACCCAGTGTAATCTCCCTTCTCATACCTCACCAATTTACCCCACTCCTCCCCACTCAGATTCCCAATGTATCCCCCCGACCTGACCCTTGGGTTTTCAGTGGGACGGGTGTGTCAATCACTGACTCTGCATTATTATTCTCCTCTTGATTCTCTCAGGACAAATTTCCCAGTCAGGAATCTCAGGATCATCACTGTCTTCACGGTTCTGTAAGAATCTCCAAAACCCCTGCTCTGAGAGCAGGATTGATCCCAGGAGCATTATTCCCATCTCCAATTGTCTGGAATGTTCCATGTGATAAGGATCCATCTGGGTCTCCTGTCCCTGTTCCTCTTTCTCGGGGATGCTGTTGCTGTTCTCTGTCCTGGGGATGCAGTTCCCCTTGACACCTTGATTTGAGCATCTCCAGCCTCCTTTTCGGAAAAGAGTTTGGGAAGTCCAGGTGTCAGCAGCTGGAGAGTTACCCATTGGAGAGTTATCTGTCACAGCCTAGTCCCTGGCCCACTCCCACTTTGTCCCAGTCCCTCAGCATTGGGTCCCAGGGTTACCCAGAGACAGCCTTGCTCACACGGTGAGGCTCTGGGCCCAGGGTTACCACTTGGGGAAGCTCCATCTGATGAATGTGAACCCACTTGATCCACTTGGGCAGCTGGACTGCAGACCCTAAAGGACTGGCTTGGTCCATGGTAGACTCTGGGCCCCACTCTCACTCCAGTGTCATTTCCAACCATCTCCTGATCTCCCATAGCCCATTCCTGAATAAAGTGTGTTTTGCTTAAAGCATAGCAATGGACCAATCAAATCACCTCTGGATCATGGCGCCTTACACTTCCTCATAAACAAAATAAAGAATTAGGGTCTTATATTTGATATATTTTGAGGGAGTTTGATCTGATCCATAACAAGACAGGAAACACAATGTCTCTCACAATTCAGCTTGAAATTTACCTTACTGCCCTCATCTGTGTCTCGGTCAGGGTGGGCACATTCCTGATGAAGGGCTTTTGCTGCTCCTTGGTTGCTGCCTGAACTGCAGTGCTCTTCCAGCACCACTAATCCAGAAACCATTACCCTCATTGGCATTCTCATGTGGTGCCCAGTGACCAGTTTGTGAGGGGAACAGTTGATCTCTCTGGCTTCTTGTCTCTCGGAGCCTGATGAATATCAGTGGGAGGGTCTCATCCCACTTCAGTACAATAAAGGCAGTACAATGGCTCAGTGGTTAGCACTGCTGCCTCACAGTACCTGGGACCTGGATTTGATTCCAACCTCGGGCAACTGTGGAGTTTGCACATTCTCCCTGTGACTGTCAGTTTCCTCCCACAATCCAAAGATGGGCAGGTTAGGTGAATTGGCTATGTGAAGTTGCCTATAGTGTTCAGGTATGCGTAAGTTAGATGTATTAATCAGGGGTAAATGTAGAGTATGTGCTTGGGTGGGATCCTTTTCGGAGGCTCAGTGTGGACTTGATCGCTGATGAGCTTGTTTCCACCCTGTAGGGATTGGACGAATCTCTGCTCTTGCTGCACAGACACATTTTTCTCATTTCACACCATTTACATGTGTTTGATATCTCCATATCGCGTTTACACCAATTCACTCCCTTTGTCTTTTGTTCTGGGCAGCAAGAGCAGAGATTCCTGGAATCCCTACAGTGTGGAAACAGGCCCTTCAGCCATCAATTCCACACTGACACTTCGAAGAGAATCCCACCCCCAAGCCCATTCCCCTCGCTTATTGCCCTCACTATCTGTTCCCCTCTCTCCTCCTCCCCCTCTGTCATCAACACAAGGTCACACTATTTTCCAGCCCCTTTCAGTTCTGAAGAGAAATCTTTTTGGACTCGAGCCATTAACTCTCCATCTGTCTCCACAGATGCTGCCCGTCCTGCTGCAATCTCCGGCATTTTCAGGGAATATCACCGATGATCCACAAGATCTCCATTTCCCCAGTTTCAGTGAGGAGTCCCGTTTTCACATTGATTCCATTTGAAGAATAATCGGTGCAATAGTACCATCCTCTGGCGGCGAGCGGTACTGCAGGTCATTGGTGTCGCTGTAATTTCAAAACGGCGATGGCATTAGTGGTGTAGGATTGCCACCAGCTGGCCGCAACCGGTACTGCAGCCAAATATCACTCACAAGATCGTAGCCCAAAACTAAAATACTGCAGATGCTGGACATCGAAATAAAACCAGAAAAGGTTTACAATTGCTCAGCAGGTCAAGTAGCATCTGGGAACAGAGATAACTTTAAATCTGTGACTTTTTGCCAAAAGGTGAAAAGGTGAAAAATAGATTTGATTTGAAGCATGACACAGACGGGGAAAGGTGAGAAAAATAACAACCAGAAAGGGGAGAATTTGTGATGTGGTGGAAGGATCCGTTCCAGTGCAGCCTCCCCCATTGGATTGTGGGATTAACCCAACTGTTGGTCTCTCGCACCATTCCCACTGCAGTGTGCAGGCTCCTCCCGCTAATCCGAGTGATATTCCCAAGGAATGGACCACCTGAAAGTATTTGTCTTTCTCCTGAGTTTTTTCCTGCAGGTTTCCCTCGTGCTGTCCTCTTGAGGTCGAACCTTTTGGCACATTGAGCCTGCATCATGGCAGAGAAGTTTAGTATCTGCACTGTTACCCCAAAAGGACATCAGACAAACTCGATGAGAACAGAAATTGCTGGAAAAGCTCAGCAGGTCTGGCAGCAACTGTGAAGAGAATTTCCCAGCAATTTCTGTTTTGGTTCCGATTTCCACCATCTGCAGTTCTTTCGGTTTTTATGAAAGTCCATCTGAGTCTGGAACAGGACAGGAAACAGCTGCTGGTCCGTAAAGTTTGTCCTTCCCAACTGCTCCATCCTGTGTATCACAATGTATTATCTCTCCCCGCCCCCACACCTAAAGCCACGTGATCTCCTCCTGTTTGATAAATTGTTAATTTTAAATCTGAAATAGATGCGTTTCTTTTTGTTCAAAGGTTTTACCGGATTTGCTGTAAGGAACATGGACCTGGGACAAGCTCAGTCATGATCTCATTGAATGGTAGAATAGACCCATGGGGCCGAATGGCCCATTCCTGTTCCTGTGCCCCTGTAATGGGGAGATGGCGGTGCAGTGGGAACCTCACTAGACCAAGAATTCCCGGATGGACACGGGTCCCAATCCATCACGGTGCCTGTTAGAACTTCAATGCAATGTCTCAGTCTGGAATGGAAAGTGATTCCCAATAAAATGGCCCAATGTTGGAAAGCCCCCTCACTCCCCCATTAGTGTCAGTGCTGCCCTTTAGGGAAAGCAATCTGCCCTCCTCACAGGCAGGGCGGTGCCGAGAGGGTGCGCTCGCGGGCGGTCGGTAACCGGGGGGTAATGTGGGGGGAGAGATGGAGGGACAGGAATTGGACAGCACCGGTCACCGTTCATCCTTCATTAAACCGGCTCAGGCCGATTGTCGCTCTCTCTCTCTCTCCCCCCCCCCCACCCACCCCCACCTCCCCCTTTCACCGGGGCCGGATTGAAAGAAACTGGGATCTTCCTGCACTCTGATCCCCCTCTTCCCCATTTATTTAAGGGAGAGAGGGAGGGGCGGGTGGGGATTGTGTTAACCTCCCCCTCCCCCCCCGCGGGGCAGCATCATGATGGAGGGTCGAGTGGGTTTGGGAAGTGGGGCATCTGCAGCCAGAGCTGCCTCTGGGCTATTTCTCTCTCTCACACGCACATAGAGACAGATACAGAGACAGAGACACACACACACACAGACATACACACACAGACACAGAGACAGATACAAAGACACACACACACTCTCACTCACACACACACACAGACACACACACAGACACACACACACTCTCTTATACACTCACTCACACACGCACACAGGGATGAAAGGCTGTGAGCTCAGACCAAGCGGGAAACAGGCATCTGCTGGAAACAAGACGTGGGCGATGAGGCTGAAAGGAAGCTGCTGGAGCCCGCGCCCCTGAGTGTGAAATGGAGAGGTCTCTGAGCTTACCCAAGGTGAAGGGTTACAATCCCAGGATTGAGGGGGCACCGTGTCTTCATGGAGGGTCTTGGGAGGAAAATATCGCCAGATGACAACGGATTGAAATGTTCTTCATGACTGTTTCAGGACGTCATGTTGAGTATAAGGGTGGCTCAGTGGTTAGCACTGCTGCCTCACAGCACCAGGGGCCCAGCCTCGGGTGAGTGTCTGTTTGGAGTTTGCACATTCTCCCTGTGTCTGCCTGGGCTTGTTCCAGTCTGCTTCCCACAATCCAAGGACGTCCAAGTCAGGGGAACAGGCCGCGCTGGATTGCCCGTAGCGCTGGTTACTCATGGGTAGATGTTGGGTCTGGGTGGATTACTCTTCAGACGATTGGTGTGGGCTAGTTAGGCCGAAGGGCCTGTTTCCATACTATAAGTAATCTAACCTTGAAACTGAAGAGATTGGGACATTTTTCACTGCAGTGTAGGAGGCTGAAGGTTTATAAATTTATAAAACATGGGTAGGGTGAGAGCAAAGCTTTTTTTTTAAACTGAGGGTGGTGGAGTTAATAACTAGAGAGAGGTTTAAGGTGAGAGGGAAAGATTGCAGAGGGACCTGAGGTAAAACATTTTAACACAGAGTGAGGGTCGTGTATGGAACGAGCTGCCAGACAAAGTGATATAACGACAACATTTAAAGGGCATTTGGACAGGGACATGAATAGGAAACGGTCAGACGGTTATGGAGTAAACACAGGCTCCTAGGACTTGTTTAGTTTGGGAAAGTTGGCCGGCATGTTCAAGTTGCTGTAGGTGTCTCTGGCGGAGATTACAAACGGAAAAAATGATGATGGGAAACGGGAAAATGAGACAGAAATTGTATAACTACAAACAGAGAATGCTGGAGAAACACAGCAGGTCTGGTAGAGAGAAACAGAAACTGAACGTGGAATTCTGAACAATAGCCACATTGGACTGAAATATTAATTCAGTTTCTCTGTCCACTGAACCTACTATACCTGCTGTGTTTCTCCCGCACTTAGTTTATACTCTACATCACCAGCATCTGCAGTATTTTGCTTTAATATAATTATATTGAGTTAAATGTCATGAAAAGATGCATCAACAAGAGGTTCGAATGGAAACCGCAGAAGCATTCAGACCAAAAAAAGGGACATAGAGCACGATTTCAAAATTCTAAACGGGATGTTGAATCTGGAAGGCTGCAATATTCCTAAACCAAAGATCAGGGACGATCTCTTCACCTTACAGTCTCATTGGAACGAGAGGATTTGGAGGGGAGTGGTAAGTGGAGCAATAGCACCGCCAAGTGATGGAAATGGACAGTGCAGGGAAAAATAAAAATGTGGTATCGCAATAATAACCACCAGGTGGCGATGATGGTCCATGGAAAACATTATTTGTAACAGATGGCCTTCGTCAACTTGTTCAAAAATCATTGATCGACATTTACTTTCAAAGACGACGTTGTTTGATTTGGTGGGCAATCTAGAGGCAGGATTACCCGGCAGAGCTGAGAAGGCAGAGCAAATGGAAGGATCAGCGCAACACCTGGGTTCAGGGGAAAGACGAGAGAAGCGGATTCTCCAGGGAGTGAACAGTGGAATAGGGTCAGATGCAGTTCCAGTGAAGGCAGCTGGAGCATAAGGAGAGAATGAAGAAACTAGAGAAGGCAGAAAAAGATAAAGTGGAGCAGAAATTGAGAAAGAAAGAGCAGAGAAAGTTAATGCTAAGGAGATGGAATTAGGAAGGTATGAAATCAAACTGAAAAGACCGGAAATGGAAAAGGGAAAACTAGTTTTAGAAGTGAAAGGGAGAAAAAAGTGAAATAATATGAATATCAGTTTAACATAATGCATTTGGAACAAGAGACATCAAGTACTAATGTAGTCCTGAGAGTTGTGGAGGTGCCATCACTGAAAGGGTTTAAAGTGGAGGTTGATAGATGTTGTAATATCTGAGAGTTGATGGCTATGATGAGCTGCCATCAAAATGGAGCTGAGCCCTGGGGCAGGTTACCCATGATCCTGTTGAATGGCAGGGCTGACCTGAGGGGCTGAATGGCCTACGAACTCTCCTATTTCTAATGTTCTTATTTTCATATATCAGGTCCTCGCTTTTCAAACTCTCTTCACGCATCAAAACAAATATCTTCATTTCCTGCCGTAGTTGTGGATATATTTTGTTTCTGAGGAGACCCTAAGTCTCCTGTTCTTTTTTCATTTTTTTCTTTCGAGGAGACCTTAAATCTCCTGGTTTTATGTGTTTTCCCCAGCCCCCATGTTGTGTGTGTGCAGGTGTGAGACACAGTGACAGACAACAGGTGTATAAATCTTTATTCTATTTCCACCATCAGGAAGAAAAGAAAACGCCAGGGTGGTCAGTGACAAGCAGTGCCCTTCTCCTCAAAGAGCAATGCTGAGTGATCAGAAAGGTGAAGGGAAGGGTAGGGATTAAATCTAAATAGAGTTGGAGGGGGAAATAAAGCACTCCACTCTGTGTGGTGAACATCTTTCCGTGAACAGCTCGAGGGAGTTGGTAGACACCACATGCTCCCTCTCCAGGGACACCCGGGCTCAGATATAACCATCTGTCTCTCCTATATAATGCTTCATGCAGTCTTTGCATGCAACCTTGTAATAATGCAGAGACTGTGTGGAACATTGTACAGGGCAAACAGAGAGACAACAAGCAATCCACATTCACGAACACCAACTAGCCACTAAACCCCACAACCAGCTGTCCCTGATAGCCACACACACAGATGACAAGGATTGCAAATTTGATTGGGACATTACAACAATCAGAGGACAAGCTAAACAGAGGACAGCCAGAGAATTTCTAGAAGCATAGCACTCATCCACGGACTCCATTAACAAACACATAGACCGCGACCCAAATATACCGGCCACGATAACGAACAACCGGAAGCAGCAACTGGAAGCAGCAGGAACGGAACTAAATAAATTCCAGAAGACACAGCACAGCAGCGGTTCACATGGGGATCCAAAGCCCCGAAGATATCCCCTAGACAGGGGAGGAAATATCTGCAAATCCAGTTCCCAGCTCGGTGAACATATCCACAACTACAGGAACTGGCACCTGAGCTACAAATCTTCACACAAACCTTGATCTTCATTTCCTGTTTGGGTTCACACTACATACTTCAATTCAAGAATAAAATGTACCATCAAGCATAAACATAGACAAGAAGGGACAGGGTGTCTGAGCGAGACAGGAAGCTGAAGTTTCAAGTCTTTTGAGTTGTGAGAATTACCTGAATCCTGTCTGTTTTGCTGTTGTCTTGTTTGTTTAGCAGTAGAAAGGTTTGTAGATATCCTGGAGTTCTTGGTGAATGGTTGTTTTTTCCAAGTTGCTTTTCCACTGGGCACTGACTTTGAGTTTGTCAGAGAGAACCCCTTTAGCTCTTTCACTTCACAAGGTGATATCACACGGTGTTGGTGGGAATTTAAGAGTTTGGATGGAGGATTGGCTGACAAACAGAAAGCTGTGTGTTGGGCTGAATGGGTCTTTTTCTGGGTGGCAAGGTGTAACTGATAGTATGCCACAAGACCTAAGTATTCACAATCTTTATGAATGACTTGGATGCAAGGATAGAAGGAATTATGGACAAATTTGCAGATGATGCTAAAAGAGGTGGGAAAATATATTGTAATGAAGAAATACGAAATATAAAAATGGATCTGGATCAATGAGGTGAATGGGGCAGAATCTGATAGCTGAAACATGAATATGTATGAGGTTATCTGTTTTGCTCAGAGAAAGAGAAAGGCAACTTCTTAATGAAATGGAGAGAAACCTTTGAGTGCTTCAGTGCAGAGGGATCGGGATATCCTTGGGTGTGAATCACAGAAAGGTCACCTTTAGGTACAGCAGGTAACAAGGAAAACAAATGGAATCCTGACATTTATTACTAAAGGAATAGAGTATAAAAGTAGGTGAGTGTTGATGTAACTGTACAAGGCATTAATGAGACCACACCCTGAGGGTTGTGTACAGTTTTATGCCCCATACTTGAGGAGGAATATAATTGCACTGGAGGCAGTTCAGAAGAAATTCTCTGAAGGTAAGAAGTGAGAGGAGATCTAAGTGGGTATATAAGATGCTAAAGGGGATTGAGAAATTCAATGTAGAGAGGATGCTTCCTAGAATGAGAGTGCATAGTTTTTAGGACAAGGTGTAGTAGTTTTAAAACAGAAATGAGGAAACATTATTTCTTTCAAAAGGTCGTGAACATGTGGAATTCACTATCCCAGAGTACAGTGCGTGCTGGGACATTGAGTAAAGTTAAGGTGGGGACAGATTTCTAATTAACGGGTTAAATGGTTAGAAGGAGGAGGCAGGAAGTACAGTTGAGGCTGAGATAGGACCATGACTGATCTCATCAAATGGTGGAGCAGGCTCGAGGGGCTGAATGGTCTATTCCTGTTCCTAGTTCTTATGATCATTCTGACAATTCCAGTTTCCTTCTCTCTGCTCTACTGCAAAAACTTTGATCTTTCAGTATAAATTCTGTGTCCTGTGATCCTGCCCCTCCAGCTACATGATGAAGGAGCAGTGCTCTGAAAGCTTGTACTTCCAAATAAACCTGTTGGACTGTAACCTGGTGTTGTGTGACTTTAGGCAATAAACAATGCTGTTGAAATATAGTTCAGTGTGTGTTCTAGAGTGTAGATCCATCAAGTGAATGCTATCAAATATCAGACAAGTGTCAATTTTGGGAAGTTCCGTGGATGGTATCTTTTTGTGTGTTAGTGAGGTTTTCACACAGTTCTCCAGAGCACACATCATCAAAGATGGACCATGTCTCCAAATTGTCTCACTCACACTATTGTCCCCTCACACTGATGAAGGTACTCCCCACTGTTGAAAGCTCCCAGGATTCCCACATTAAAGCTGGGCCATGCACCAGACCAAGTGCTGCCAGCCAGGAGCTGGTTTTCACAGAGCACATAGTGACAGGGCAATGAAAGAAATATTTCTGCGTTCCCACAGGTGATCCTTCATTACAAACTCATATTCATAAATGTATTGCAGTTTTATATCAACTTGTTTCTGATTGATTCCGATCTACAGCGACAATGACAGTTACTCTACACAAGCTGCACAACCTGAACACCAAACCATCTTTTAACTCTGTCTAATGGTCTGTTAATCTTCCCCTAACACACAGCATAGCATTACATTATCTCATAGAAATAGAAACATCAAAAATAGGAGGAGGCCATTTGATCTTTGAATTTTATGCAGCATTCTGTTGAACCTTGGGTGGTCATTCAACTCAGTCCCCTGTTCTCACTTTCTTCCCACATGCCCTTTGATCCCTTTAGCACCAAGACTTATGTCTAACTCATTCATGGAAACATTCAATACTTTATCCTCAACCATTTTCTGAGGCAGAGACCTCCCCAGGCTTAGCATCCTCTGGATGAAGAAATTTCTCTTCATTTCAGACCAAAGAACAATACATCACAAGTACAGGCCCTTCGGCCCTCCGAGCCTGCACTGACACATTTTGCCCTTCCATACTAAAACTGTCTTCACTTATAAGATCTATATCCTTCTATTCCCTTCCTATTCATGTATTTGTCCAGGTGCTTCTCGAAAGCTACAGTTGTGTCTGCTTCCACCACCTCCTCGGGCAGTATGTTCCAGACAGTCACCATCCTTTGTGTGAAAAACATGACTCGCACATCTCTTCAAAACATTCCCCAAACCCACCCCCTGCTCCTTGAATCTGTGCCTTCTAGTAATTGATCTTTCCACTCTGAGAAAATCCCTCATATTTTCCATTCTATCTTCCATTCACAATCTTATTAACTTCATTCAGGTCACCTCTCAACCCCTACGTTCCTGTGAAAACAAACTCAGTTTATCCAAAGTTTCTTCATCACTACAATCCCCCACACCAGGCAATATCCTGGTAAACCTTCTCTGTACTCTGACTGTGACTCAGGTGCTGCATTCTTCATCATCATCCTTCCTGTATTTATCCTGTCTAGTCCTGTTAGAATTTTATAGGTTTCTATAAAGAACAACAGAGGATTAGTAAGAAGGAAATACGCAGAGAAAAAATGAGGTACGAAGGTAAACTGGCCAAGAATATAAAGGAGGATAGTAAAAGCTTTTTTAGGTATGTCCAAGGCAAAAAAATGGTTAGGACAAAAATTGGGCCCTTGAAGACAGAAACAGGGGAATATATTACTGGGAACAAAGAAATGGCAGAGGAATTAAATGGGTACTTCAGATCTGTGTTCACTGGGGAAGACACAAGCAATCTCCCTGAGGTAACAGTGGCTGAAGGACCTGAACTTATGGGAATTTATATTTGGTTTTGGAGAGACTGTTAGGTCTGAAGGTTGATAAGTCTCCGGGACCTGATGGCCTGCTTCCCAGAGTACTGAAGGAGGTGGCTCGGGAAATCATGGATGCGCTGGTGATTATTTTCCAGAGTTCAATAGAATCGGGGTCGGTTCCTGAGGATTGGAGGGCGGCTAATGTTGTGCCACTTTTTAAGAAGGGTGGGCGGGAGAAAACAGGAAATTATAGACCAGTTAGTCTGACCTCAGTGGTGGGAAAGATGCTGGAGTCTATTATAAAGGATGAAATTACGGCAAATCCGGATAATAGTAACAGGATAGGACAGAGTCAGCATGGATTTACGAAGGGGAAATCATGCTTGACTAATCTTCTTGAATTTTTTGAGGATGTAACTCGGAAGATGGACGAGGGAGATCCAGTGGATGTAGTGTACCTGGACTTTCAGAAAGCTTTTGATAAAGTCCCACACAAGAGGTTAGTGAGTAAAATTAGGGCGCACGGTATTGGGGGCAAAGTACTAGATTGCATAGAGAATTGGTTGGCTAATAGGAAACAAAGGGTAGTGATTAACGGCTCCATTTCGGAATGGCAGGCAGTGACCAGTGGGGTACCGCAGGGATCTGTGCTGGGACCGCAGCTTTTTACAATATATGTAAATGATATAGAAGATGGTATCAGCAATAACATTAGCAAATTTGCTGATGATACAAAGCTGGGTGGTAGGGTGAAATATGATGAGGATGTTAGGAGATTACAGGGTGACCTGCACAAGTTAGGTGAGTGGGCAGATGCATGTAGGATGCAGTTTAATGTGGATAAATGTCTGGTTATCCACTTTGGTGGCAAGAACAGGAAGGCAGATTACTACCTCAATGGCATCAAATTAGGTAAAGGGACTGTTCAGAGAGATCTGGGTGTTCTTGTCCACCAGTCAATGAAGGCAAGCATGCAGGTACTGCATGTCGTGAAGAAGGCTAATAGCATGCTGGCCTTCATAACAAGAGGTATTGAGTATAGAAGCAAAGAGGTGCTTCTGCAGCTGTACAGGGCCCTGGTGAGACCACACCTGGAGTACTGTGTACAGTTCTGGTCTCCAAATTTGAGGAAAGACATTCTGGCTATTGAGGGAGTGCAGCGTAGGTTCACGAGGTCAATTCCTGGAATGGCGGGATTACCTTAAACGGAAAGACTGAAGCGACTGGGCTTGTATACCCTTGAGTTTAGAAGACTGAGAGGGGATCTGATTGAAACGTATAGGATTATGAAAGGATTGGACACTCTGGCAGGAGGAAACATATTTCCGCTGATGGGGGAGTGCCGAACCAGAGGACACAACTTAAAAATACGGGGTAGACCATTTAGGACAGAGAGGAGGAGAAACTACTTCACCCAGAGAGTGGTGGCTGTGTGGAATGCTTTGCCCCAGAGGGCAGTGGAGGCCCAGTCTCTGGATTCATTTAAGAAAGAATTGGATAGAGCTCTTAAAGATAGTGGAGTCAAGGGTTATGGAGATAAGGCTGGAACAGGATACTGATTGGGAATGATCAGCCATGATCATATTGAATGGCGGTGCAGGCTCAAAGGGCTGAATGGCCTACTCCTGCATCTATTGTCTATTGTATATTGTCTATAAGATGCTCCTCATCTGAGCTCCAGGGAATATCATCCTGACTGATGTCACACATCCATCCTGCCAGCCCAGGATTCAGTCTGGCAAACCATATTTCAATGCCTCCATAGTCAGAACTCCTTTCCTCAGATAAGGAAACCATAACCACACAGATTACACGAGGTGTGGTCTCACCAAGGCCCTTTACAGCTGCAGCAACTCATCCCTGTCCCTGTACTCTATCCTCTCACTATGAACGCTAACTTATCATTTGCCTCCTTCACCTCCTGCTGCACCTGCATACTTACTTTCAGTGATGGGTGTACAAAGACATCCAAGTCTCATTGCACATCCCCTTTTCCCGATCCATTGCCATTCTGAATATCATCTGCCTTTCTGTTTGTGCTGTACAGTGGATAACCTCACCTTTACCCACATTATATTTCATCTGCTGTGCATTTTCCTACTCACTCAACTTGTCCAAATCACACTGAAACATTTCTGTATCGTCCTCACAGCACACCCTCCCAAGTTCTCACTGTTCAATGTGAGAGCTTCACATGGTGGAAAACCTCAAACGATAACAAAGTTAACTTTTATTCAATAACAACACAAATAAAGATAAAACAAAGAAAAGGCAGCTGTATTTCTTCTGGGAACAATCAGGAACCACTTGCCTTTCAATCAACAACAAATTTACAGCCAATGGGTCATCACTGCACTGAGCTCACATCTATTCAAGCTGTGTATCAACTCAGTCCTGTCTGGCTTGTTGCACTCAATGTTGCACTGCTCTATTGTGCTGAAGGTGATGTTCCTCCTGCTCAGTGTCCTCACCCTCATCTTTGGAAATCTGCTGCTGCTCCCTGAGCTCTCCAACATCCATCACATTCTCCTTTCGCTTGCTCGAGTTGTACAGGGCACAGTTTAGATTCAAGTGGTGCTGGAAAGGCACAGCAGGTCAGGCAGCATCCGAGGAGCAGGAAAATCGATGTTTCGGGCAAAAGCCTTTCATCCGGAATCATTCCGGTTATGTAGCACACTCTGTCTGGTCGATATTGCATGACCTCCCCCCAGACCGATCCAAGCATTGGCACCCCATCTTCAGCAGACCTGCTGTCTGCTCCACAATGGTCCTGGTTGAAAAATGTTCTGCATTCTAACTTGGTTTGGCTGCAGTCAGGAATTTGTTTGATGGAGTCATCAGCAGTGCCCCTGTCTCCCAGTCACCAACTAGAAAGGTACCTGGCTGTTGAAACTATGCACAAACATGAGAGCCCCCAAAGACATCAGCTTCATGACAACCTCCAGGGTACCTGGCGCAGACTTTGTCGATGTGGGACTGATAATCACAGATGAGTTGTACATTGATAGCATGTTGATAGACTCTGCTATGTTATGCGATGGCATACCCAGTGCTGCGTGTGTACAGTCTATAACACCCTGCACCTGGGAAAACCACGTTTGTTGCTACTGCCCAGGCTGTAGGACTGATGCTGACATTTTGTGTTCCACAGGGAAACAAGCTGAAGCAATGTGATCTGGGACAAACTACATCAGTAACAGCCTTGGTCCATTTCTGACACAAGTCACCAGTGAATCTTTGGAAACGGCCAGTTCCATAGAAATGAAAGAATCTCTCACCTTGATGGTCACTGTGATAGGATGGTCACCTCCCTCCCCACAGACCTCACACCCTCCCCCCACTCCCCTCAGGTTGCAGATTAAACAGCAGTAGTTGGTATAGTTCTGGGATCGTGCCCTAGGAACAACTGGGAGAACATGGGGCTATGATTTGGGATTGATGAGTAGATCTGAGGTTGTGATTGGATGATGAATAGACAGTACGAGGCTCAAGTTGGAGAAGGGGTGGATTGAATGAGGCTGTGATTGGAGAATTAGGTGGAAAGTGCAAGGTTGTGATTGGAGAATCATCAGGAGAGAGCAAGTCTGTCCTTGGTGACTTGGCAGAAGAAAGGAACTTGTGTTTGGATGGTCAGCCAGAAAGGTTGAAGCTGTGTTTGGAGGATCAGTGCAGAGATGAGCCTGTGATTGGTGGATTAGTGCAGAGAGTGAGCCTCTGATTGATGGATGTGCAACGTGTGAGCCTGTGATTGGTGGATCACTGCAGAGAATGAGCCTGCGATTGGAGAATCAATGCAGAGCGTGAGCCTGCGATTGGAAAATCAGTGCAGAGAGTGAGCCTGTGATTGGTGGATCAGCCGGTGAGAGCAAGTCTGTAAATCAAGGAACAATGAGCATTCTGCCAAGGGTCAATCCCAGCCCAGGGGGAAGATGTTTTGGGGAGGTGGGGTAGTGGATCTGATTATTCGACACCACTTTGGCCTCAGTGAGAGTGAAGCTGGTGGCCCCTTGGGGAACTGAGACCAATGAGCTGGGGGTGGAAAAGCAGCGGAAATGAAGGAGAAAGGGCTAATGGGGAAAGAGGTGCTGCCCAGGGGATCAGATGGTGGTGGATCCGAGTGTTGGACACTCCCTGGTCTCAGAAGGTGTAAAGCTCACAGTCTCCCCCTACACCTGGGAGGAGTGAATTACAGGCTGGAATCCATTACAAACCCAGCGATGAAGCTTCACCTCTCACCTATGGAACAACATTCCAGGCAGCAGTCCCCAGCTTCCTGCAGCTCACAGCTCACTTACCCACTAACTCCCTCTGCACTATTCCCCACTCACTCTACCCACTATCTCCCTCTGCACTATTCCCCACTCAATCTACCCACTATCTCCCTCTGCACTATTCCCCACTCATCTACCCCACAAACTCCCTCTGCGTTATTCCCCACCCATTTATTTCTTCACTGCCCCACAATCTTGCCTCCCAGTCCCCTCAGATGCTGATTGATCTTTCAGTTCCAAGTTTAGAACATTTGTATCTTCGATAGTCACAGGTGAGGTGCCGCAAGATTGGAGGTTGGCTAACATGGTGCCACTGTTTAAGAAGGGTGGTATGGACAAGCCAGGGAACTATAGACCAGTGGGCCTAACATTGGTGGTGGGAAAGTTGTTGGAAGGAATCCTGAGGGACAGGATGGACATGTATTTGGAAAGGCAAGGACTGATTAGGGATAGTCAACATGGCTTTGTGTGTGGGAAATCATGTCTCACAAACTTGATTGAGTTTTTTGAAGGAGTAGCAAAGAGGATTGATGAGGGCAGAGCAGTAGACATTATCTATATGCACTTCAGTAAGGTGTTCGACAAGGTTCCCCATGGGAGATTGGTTAGCAAGGTTAGATCTCGTGGAATACAGGAGAACTAGCCATTTGGATACAGAACTGGCTCAAAGGTAGAAGACAGAGGGTGGTGGTGGAGTGTTGTCTTTCAGAATGGAGGCTTGTGATGAGTGAAGTGCCACAAGGATTGGTGCTGGGTTGACTACTTTTTATCATTGATATAAACGATGTGGATGTGAGCATAAGAGGTATCGTTAGTAAGTTTGCAGATGACACCAAAATTGGAGGTGCAGTGGACACCAAAGAATGTTACCACAGATTAAAATGGGATTTTGATCAGATGGGCCAATGGGCCGAGAAGTGGCAGGTGGAGTTTAATTCAGATAAATGCGAGGTGTTGCATTTTAGGAAAGCAAATCTTAGTAGGACGTATACACTTAATGGTAATGTCCTAGGGAAAGTTGCTGAACATAGACACCTTGGAGTGCAGGTTCATAACTCCTTGAAAGTGGAGTCACAGGTAGATAGGATAGTGAAGAAGGCATTTGGTATGCTTTCCTTTATTGGTCAGAATATTGAGTACAGGAGTTGGGAGGCCATGTTGCGGCTGTACAGGGCATTGGTTGGAATATTGCGTGCAATTCTGGTCTCCTTCCTATCGGAAAGATGTTGTGAAACTTGAAAGGGTTCAGAAAAGATGTACAAAGATGTTGCCAGGGTTGGAGGATTTGAACTACAGGGAGAGTCTGAATAGGCGAGGGCTGTTTTCCCTGGACCATCGGAGGCTGAGGGGTGATCTTCGAATGGTTTATAAAATCATGAGGGGCATTGATAGGATAAATGGACAAAGTCTTTTCCCTGGGGTCAGGAAGTCCAGACCTAGAGGGCATCGGTTTAGGGTAAGAGGGGAAAAATATAAAAGAAACCTGAGGGGCAATATTTTCACGAAGAGGGTGGTACGTGTATGGAATGAGCTGCCAGAAAAAGTGGTGGAGGCTGGTACAATTGCAACATTTAAAAGGCATTTGGAAGGGTTTGGAAGGATATGGGCCGGGTGCTGGCAGGTGGGACTAGATTGTGTTGGGATATCTGCTCACTACGGACAGGTTGAACTGAAGGTTCTGTTTCTGTGCTGTACATCTCTATGATTCTATGACTCTGTGCCAGAGTTTGGACCCAGATTGTGATTCTGGTTTCTCTCTCCATGGGGAATGAATGACCTATGTATTCGGGCTTCTCCCTCTCAGATTCCCAACCTGGATTGTAGATGTGTGTGTGTGGGTGTGTGTGTGTGGATGTTTGGGTGGGTGTTTCTTTGGGGACAGGAGGTAGTTCTGTGAATGGCCTCTAGAGGGAGCAGTTTACCTTGTGCATTCAGGAGTTCAAAGTTAAGAATCACACAACACCAGGTTATAGTCCATCAGGTTTATTTGGAAGCACTAGCTTTTGGAGTGCTGCTCCTTCATCAGATGGTTGTGGAGTACACAAACGTTTTGCTGTAAATCCTGTGTCTTACAATTGTGTACTCCACAACCACCTGATGAAGGAGCAGCACTCCAAAAGCTAGTGCTTCCAAATAAACCTGTTGGACTATAACCTGGTGTTGCGTGATTCTTAACTTTTTACACCCCAGTCCAACACCGGCATCTCCAAACCATTCGGGAGTTGGTTGTGGTCACGTGACAAATGGGAAGTTTGAAGGATTTTGTGATCTTACTGGGTCATTTTCCATTCCTGGTTTAAGATGAGGAATCTAAAGCTGCACTGTGCTCTCCACTGATATCCCCGGCCTCTGCCAACTGCTCTGGGTGAAAACCTTTTGAATGCCTTGTGAAAAAAAACCTTTCTTCCTGCATAAAGTTCACCCCCTCTCTCCCTCATTATCCTTTAAAACATGATGTGAAGGAACCGGTATTGGACTGGAGTGGACAAAGTTAAAAATCAGACAATGATACTTCCCGGGAGCGGAGAAACTTTGTCATTATCAATGAGGATGAGCACCTCGCCATGACCTTCCCTATGCCTCCACTTCTTACCTTTAACCAACCACCAAACCTTAAACAGACCATGATCTACAGCAAACTACCCAGCCTTCAAGGCAACATCGACCACAACACCGTACAACCCTGTCTTGGCAATCACTGCAAGATGTATCAGAGTGTTGACATGGATACCACCGTTACATATGGGGACACCACCCACCATGCACATGGCAAGTACTCATGTGACTCGGGCAACATTGTCGATCTCATGCCCTGCAGGCAGGGATACCCCAAGGCAGGGTGCATTGGTAAGGTCAAACAGATGCTAAGACAACAAATTAATGCACATCACACAACAATCAACAGACAGGGGTTTTCCCTCCCATTTGGGAACACTTCAGCGATCAGGGACATTCGGCCTCAGACCTTTGGGTGACCACCCTCCAAGGCGAATTTCAGGATATACAACAAAGCCAAGTGGCCGAACAGAGGCTGTTAGCCAAGTTCAGTACCTATGAGGATGGCCTCAACCAGGACCTTGGGTTCAATTCACACAATAAGTGACCCCATTACACCATACACTCTCTCAGACACACACACATACAGAGGCACACATACATACACACACACACACTCTTACATACTCACACACACACATACCCTCTGTCATACACACATCTACACTTCCCCACACACACCCACGCACACACCCTCTCACAGGCTTATACTTCATCACACACATACACACACACGTGCACACTCACACTTTACCAAGCATGCACAGAAGCAAACACACTGTTTGTCACGCGCACTCACACCCACATGCACGCACTCACACGCGACCCTCACACTCTCTTTCCCATGCATGCACACACACACACATATAAATCTATGGGGTGAATTTGTATGTGCAGAATTATATTTGCAGATACATTCCATTTTTCTCAAAAAGCACAAAAACCGCAGGCAGTCAATCCATGTAATATTTTAGAAATTCTCTTTGGAAATAGAACCAGTCTGACTCAAGATTGGGACACAGACAGACTCCAATCTCACACCTTTAATGCATTGTCTGATCCACATTTTTTAATATAAAACCTGAAGTTACCTCAAGAATGTGACTTTAAAAAGTTTTGGGATTTACATATTAATGAATCAAAACCTGTAAACCATTTCAAAAGATGAAAGATTTTACAGCAATCTAGGTTTGTTCAATATGTAATTTTAGTTGCATGACACTGATCTTTTGCTCTCAATCCTGTGTCTTATGGTCCTGCACCACAGCTACCTGATGAAGGAGCAGTGCTCCGAAAGCTAGTGCTTCCAAATATTCCTTTAAAACTTTCAACCAAGATTTTAGTGACAAGCCCTATTAACTCCTCAATCTCTAGTTTCATTTGATAATGATCTTGTGGTATATGTTGGGACGTGTTACTGCACTGACAGAATTTTATAGATAGGAATTATTGCTCAATACAATCACAAGATCAAAGGTTGAAATTTAAATTGAATACGTACCAGAACACTGATAAAGTAATCCAGGAAACAACTATTGTGTCTTAGCTTCCACATTTTAAAGGTCGCTATTTGCTTCCACAGAGCTTTCCTTATCTCCCAGGTTTCCGAGGCAGACATGAAAGTCTGTAGAGTGTGGGTTAGTGAGGTTTTTTTCATTGTCATATGTATCCAGGGGATACAATAAAAAGTGTTTTCTTGTCACAATCTGGCACCATTTTAAGTTACTTAAAAAGAAAGTACTTAATTAGAGTTCATTCTCATCGGCCAGGTCCCAAACATGGCTCCATGACTAATATAACGTCTCTGCAAGGTCCCTGCTCCAGCTCTGCTGCAGCCAGTTGGCCCCACTCTGCCATTGCTGCTGCCAATGCCTTACCGCCAGTTCCATGAATCCACACATCAGGCCTATGAATCCAGGAGTCCTCATTCTGGTACCGCCACCCCACTCTGCCCTCTACGTGATGTCAGTACGATGAAGAAAAACAGAAAAAAGTGAAAAGGAGAGATAATAAAAAGAGTACAGCTGGCCTGGAGCAGATGGGCCTCACGTCACCATCCTGAATAGCTGGTCTCGCTCTCCCCTCCACGCTGCAGGGCATGCCCTCTCCTTGGTGTCCCTGAGCTCACACTCTCCTCCATGCTGGAGGACTTGCCCTCTTTCACATTGCCAGGGCAGGATTGCTCTTCCTGCTGCCACTGCTACTGCACATGTGTGGGAGGCCAGGCCAATTCATCAAAGATGGTCACCAAATCCCAGTGTCTTGCGCTTGGAGCCGTGAAACTGTTTGGTGTAATCGGCGGGACCGACAAATCATATAAGTATTTTCTTGCTACAAATCTGGAGCTTTCTTCTTGTTAATATATCCCTTAGCCTCACAAAAGTACTCTGGCTTTCTCTAACTTTGTCTGATTTCTATTTGTCATCTTCTGGTAATTATTTGTCCAAACTCAACAAAAGGCTGCAGCATGACACATCCACTTCAATTTCCACTCGAGTTTCTTCCAATGTTTTTGTTCTGATTACAATTGTTCCAGTCCTTTCGGTGTTCATGCTGAATCTATATTCGAAACTTCTGGGGCTAAAATAGTGATCGCTGCTCCACCAATGAGTATCAGGCTCAGATTCTTCATATCAGTGAGTCCCAAATGTAAACAGTCCCCTCTTCGTCATCCTCCCCATCAATCCCTCAGGCTTTGACCTTCTGCAGGTCCCCTAAAGCTGGTTTATTGAAGTCTTTATTTGCCCACTTTACTCCCCACACCCCCTGATCACCTCCCCCTCTCGAGCCCCAGGAGGATAGAGTCAATACACCACATCTCATGTTGCATAGTCCACCAGTGGAAGCCAAGGTGGGGCTGAATGTCAATGACACCGCCACCCCCCCACCCACATTACCCCTTTCATTTCTATGTCCTATCGTCACTCCCCGTATGCAATGAGTTGTCCCTTCACAATTACAATTATCTCAGCATCCTGCCTCCAATGTCCACAGTGAGGTTTCCCAGCTTCCCTCTCACACCAGTCAACCCTGATAAATGACCATTTGACTTGGAGTGGATGAATCCCCAGGACTGACAATGGCCCATCCCTTGAGTGACTTAGTCAGACAGTCCGAAAGGGTCTCACACTGTGTACATTTGTGTTGTCCCTTGTGTGCACTGGCAGTTTTCCCAAAACTGTACACAGTTCTCCAGATGCAACACTCCCTCAGCTCTATGTTGAACCATCAGACTAGATGATATAATCAAGGCCAAATAGAGGTTGTTCAAATGGAGACTGTTTTTATTCCGATGTGACTTTAACACTACCCTAAGCAAGGTGACACACCAAGGTCATTATTTTATGAGGATTTCTGAACCATTTACACTGCCTGATGAAGTATATCTCATCAGCATCTCAACAAACCACACCCAGTGTAAATAAAGGTCAGGCTGATAAAAGTTATAAACTGTTCCATATTACTGCAGCAATAACCTGACTGTACTTTCCACAATGGGGCAATTCTGCAATAGAATATTAGTGTACACTTTGCCTTCAACTAACTAATGCATGTTAGCATTAAAAACCGAAAGAACTGCAGATGCTGGAAATTAGAAACAAAAACAGAAATTGCTGGGAAAGCTCAGCAGGTCTGGCAGCATCTATGCAGAGAAATCAGAGTAAATGTTTTGGGTTCGGTGACCCTTCCTCAGAACACCTTCATATTCTCGGTGATCTCGAACTCCCAGTTACCTGCCACCTCAAGACCCCAGTGTTCCCACACCAACATTTCTAGCTTAGTCGAGCTGCAGTGCTCTGGTGAGGCTTCATGCAAACTGCAGAAACACCACCTCAACCCACCTCCATCTTCCACACCCCCCACCACCCAACACCCCAGTACCTTACAGCCCTCAGGGTGCATTATCGAGGTTAACAATTTCAGAGCATGAACACCTTCCTCCATGTTCATTCCCCATCCCCACACCCCTAGGTCCTATTCCCTATGGGTTACGCTCAGCACATACAACCCATTTTCACATATTCACTGTGTCCATTATTCCCCTGTTTACTATCAGCAATCCTTTTGTCTGTTTCCCTTTAATTTCTCTCTCTCGCTGGCTCCGGGCACTGTCTCCATTCACCATCTCTCTCCTTTTACCAAATAACACCACACCCACATCCCACCCCACACCCCAACCCTACACCCATCCCCAACACCCAAACCCCAGCCCTACATCCCAACCCCACATCCTGCCATCAACATAAATGCTACCATTTCTCAGCTGCTCTGATGAAGGATCAATGAATTTGGAACGTTAACTCTATTACTCTCTCCACGGATACTGCCAGATTTGCTGAGCTTTTCTAGCACTTTCTGATTTTCTACAAGGGTGTTGCCTGGGCTGAAGAGTTTTAGTGGGGTAAAAACAATGACTGCAGATGCTGAAAATCAAATACTGGATTAGTGGTGCTGGAAGATCACAGCAGTTCAGGCAGCATCCAACGAGCAGCGAAATCAACGTTTCGGGTAAAAGCCCTTCATCAGGAATAAAGGCAGTGAGCCTGCAGCATGGAGAGATCAGCTAGAGGAGGGTGGGGGTGGGGAGAGAGTAGCATAGAGTACAATGGGTGAGTGGGGGAGGAGATGAAGGTGATAGGTCAAGGAGGAGAGGGTGGAGTGGATAGGTGGAAAAGAAGATAGGCAGGTCGGACAATTGACTTGTCCGACCTGCCTATCTTCTTTTCCACCTATCCACTCCACCCTATCCTCCTTGACCTATCACCTTCATCTCCTCCCCCACTCACCCATTGTACTCTATGCTACTCTCTCCCACCCCCACCCTCCTCTAGCTGATCTCTCCATGCTGCAGGCTCACTGCCTTTATTCCTGATGAAGGGCTTTTGCCCGAAACGTTGATTTCGCTGCTCGTTGGATGCTGCCTGAACTGCTGTGCTCTTCCAGCACCACTAATCCAGTATGAAGAGTTTTAGTGATGAAGAGAGACTGGATATACTGAGTTTGCTTTCCTTAGAGCAGAGGAGACTGAAGGGGATGAGATTGAGACGTATAAAGTTTTGAGGGGAATAGGTCGGGCAGACAGGAAGGAACCTCTTCCCTTACTGGATGGTTCAATGACAAAGGAAGCATAGACTTAAGGGACAGGATGGTCGAGGGGATGTAAGGATAAAGGTGTTTACCCAGAGGATGGTTGGGATTTGAACTCTCAGCCTACAACGTGGGAGAGACATAAACCCACATATCATTTCAGAAGTATTGTGCACTTGTAATGCTAACTCTATGTTTCTAAGGCCATGAGGCAAGTTCTGGAAATGGGATTAGGATAGTCAGGTAGCTGTTTTTGACCGGCATAGACACTGTTGACAAAAGGGGCGTTTTCTGTGCTGTGGATCTCTCTGACTCTCCAATACCAGGAGAACTAGCCATTTGGATACGGAACTGACTCAAGGTGGTGGTGGAGGGTTGTTTTTCAGACTGGAAGCCTGTGACCAGTGGGGTGCCTCAAGGATCGGTGCTGGGCCAATCTACTTTTTGTCATTTGCATAAATGATTTGGATGCGAGCATAAGAGGTACAGTTAGTAAGTTTGCAGATGACACCAAAATTGGAGGTGTAGTGGACAGCAAATTACAACAGGATCTTGACCAAATGGGCCAATGGGCTGTGAAGTGGCAGGTGGAGTTTAATTCAGATAAATGTAGGTGCTGCATTTTGGGAAAGCAAATCTTAGCAGGACTTATACACTTAATGGTAAGTCCTAGGGAGTGTTGTAAAACAAAGAGACCTTGGAGTGCAGGTTCATAGCTCCTTGAAAGTGGTAGATAGGATAGTGAAGGTGTTTGGTATGCTTTCCTTTATTGGTCAGAGTATTGAGTACAGGAGTTGGGAGGTCATGTTGTGGCTGAACAGGACATTGTTTCGACCACTGTTGGAATATTGCGTGCAATTCTGGTCTCCTTCCTATCGGAAAGATGTTGTGAAACTTGAAAAGGTTCAGAAAAGATTTGCAAGGGTTTTGCCAGGGTTGGAGGATTTAAGCTACAGGGAGAGGCTGAACAGGCTGGGACTGTTTTCCCTGGAGCGTCGGAAGCTGAGGAGGGACCTTATAGAGGTTTACAAAATAATGAGGGGCATGGATAGGGTAAATAGGCAAAATATTTTCTCTCGGGTCAGTGAGTCCAGAACTAGAAGGCATAGGTTTAGGGTGAGAGGGGAAAGATATAAAAGTGACCTAAGGGGCAACTTTTTCACACAGAGAGTGGTACGTGTATGGAATGAGCTGCCAGAGGAAGTGGTGGAGGCTGGTACAATTGCAACATTTAAGATGCATTTGGTTGGGTATATAAATAGGAAGAGTTTGGAGGGATATGGGCCGGGTGTTGGCCGGTGGGACTAGATTGTGTTGGGATATCTGGTCGGCATGGACGGGTTGGACTGAAGGGTTTGTTTCCATGCTGTACATCTCTATGACTCTATAACCCTGTGGCCTGCATGTGACTCCATATCCACAGTAATGAGGTTGGCTGTAAACTTACTCTGGGATAATCGGGATAGGCAATAAGAGCTGAAAAAGGCAGCAATGTCCACATCCCAGAAACAAACCTTGGCTCAGTGGGTAGTCCGACTGCTTCACAGTGCCAGGGATCTGGGTTTAGTTCTACCCTCGGGTGGCTGTCTATGTGAAGTCTGTGTGCTCCCTGTGTCTGTGTGGGTTTCTTCTGGCTGCTGCAGTTTCCTCCCACAGCCCAAAGATGTGCGGGTTAGGTGGACTGGCCATACTAAATTGCCCAAGTGTCTGGGGATTGCAAGTAGGTGCATTAGCCATGGGAGATACTGGGTTACAGGCATGGGTTGGGTTTAGGTAGGATGCTCTTTCAAGGGTCAGTGTTGACTTGATGGACTGAGTGGCCTGCTTCCATACTGTGGAGATTCTGAGATTCTGAAGGATTTTAACCCCTAGGAATTCCTGGAGTTAAACTGATTTGCTGTCAACCACAGCCATCTTTCTTTGTGTGAGCTGTGAGACACCCACACCTACACACGCACACACAGACAGACACACACACGCAGACACACGCACAACACACACAGACACACACACACACACACACACACACACACACACACACACACATATATATACATACACATACACTCTCATTCTCAAATAGATAAAAATGGTTGTTCTGGACAGAGGAAGATTGGGAAACCAGTCAGTGTATTCTGTTCACAGGATTTGCTGAGATGATTCTTGTTCTGATCAGAATGCTGTGTCTGTCTTCCTTCTCTGCAAGCTCACAATGGTTTGCAGGAGGCACTGGGTGGCTGGTTAATATTTATTAAAAACTCCCTGACTTTTCAGTTAAAAGGCACAGCTTGCAGCAGCTGCTGAAGGAAACTGAACTGTTTTTATTTCGGATTTAAGTGGCTTTTACAGCAGAGAATAGAGACAGCTCCTGAGCAGGTGGGTGTCTGATGGTGTCTCACTATCCTGTTCACAGCCCCAGCTCTTCCTGATGAAGAGCTTATGATCGAAACACTGATTCTTCTGCTCCTCGAATGCTGCCTGACCGACTGTGCTTTTCTTTTTGATCTGCATTCCCAGGATGTTCAGTGACTTGAGAACCAATCACAGAGTTGTTGTCAGGCAAAATGCCTTTGTCATCAATAGCTGGTGACCAATCTGCAGACCAATGACCTACTTGTTGCCACGCGAATCTTTATTTAATCAAGCTCCTCGGCTCCAGATTTGGAAGGTAGAGTTAAAGAAGCTTTAGCAAGAATTACAGTGCATCTTGTAAATGACACACACTGTGGCCATGTACAGCAGTACTGGAAGGACTGAATGTTTATCACAGTGACTGGATGCTGGGAAGGCAGCCTGCTTGTTCCTGCTTTAAATATTCTGACGTTTGAAGGAAAGATATTGGAGCAACACTCATCCCATTAATTGGAGAGTTTTCTATCACACTCCTGACTTGTACCATGTAAATGGTGGACAGATTTTGGGTAATTTCTCACTGTAAAATTCTGAACCTCCAGCCTGTTTTTGTAGCTGCAGCGTTTCTGTGGATGTTCAGGTTAACTTTCAATGTGATGGTAGGATCGAGGACAGTGGGGGGTATTTTGAAATGATGATGTGGGGGAAAGCCAGATATTCTCCTCTTATAAATTGTCAGTCTCTGCCATTCGGTGGTGAAAGTGTGATTTACTATGTTGTCAGTCCAAACATGAACATTGCCCAGTTCCTGCCACATACTGACACAGGTTACTTCAGTATCAGGGGAAGTGCAAATGGGACTGAACTCTGTGCAATCATCTGTGAACATTTCCATTCCCATCCTGTGACCGAGGGACGTTCATTGATGAAGAGGGTGAAAATAGGTGTTCGTAGGACATTGCTCTGAGGAACTGATGGGTTCTTCTGGTGGAATGGTTGTGTCCCACCTCTGATCCAGGAGGACGGTGTTCAAACCATCCAATTGCAGGGGTGTGTAATGATGTCTCTGAACAGGTTGTGTAATAATATCTACTCTGAGGAGGTCCTCAAGTTAAATGGAATGACCTTGAACATCTATTTTCTTTGTGCGAGCTGTGAGGCAGAAGAGAATCTCTCTCCTGATTGCCATGGACTGGATCTCCTCGTACCAGCCTCAGTCAGAAGCTGCTATGACACTGGGGGCAGTTACTCCCACCTTCTGGAATTCTGCTCTTTAGACCAATGATCTAATGAGATCAGAGGTAAAGTTGGTTTGGTGGAATCTAAACATAGCGTCAGTGAGTAGGATATTGCTGAGTGAGTGCAGCTTGCTCTTTCTGTGAATGATTCCTGCCATCACTTTACTGAGGATCGAGAGGAAGCTGATGTGCGATGATTATCCGGATGGGATTTGTCATGTTTCTGTTTTATGGACAGGACACACCTGAGAGAAAGAATAGAATAGAAAAGAATAGAATCGATAAGACAAGCCTTTATTGTCACGTGCACTGGAGTGAGTGCAGTGAAACATTGTAATGTCATCTCTTAGCACCATCGTAGGTACAGGGTACAGGGTACAGGGTACAAGGTACATTATTACAGATACTTTAAATATTGTTGCAGAATTGAAATAGTGAAAAAGAGTGAACATGGGGAAACAGGGTTTAAAAAGTCCAGAATGTGAATAAAACACATCTTTAAAGTACTCCAGTTATAGTCCTTTCTCTCTGAGTCTATGCCCATCAGGATTCAGACCACAATGCCTTGCTGTCTCCACACGTTGGTGTCTTGTCCTAGACTCATCTCCAGGACTCGTCCTCCCAGCCAGTGTAAACACCATGGTTACAAGAACATGCCAGAAGCTCGAAACAAACTTCTCAAAGCCTGTCCACCATCGACAAGGCACAAATCAGGAGTGTGATGGCACACTCCCCACTTGTCTGGATGGTAACAACACTCAACAAGCTTGACACTATCCAGTACAAAGCAGCCCATTTGAAGAGCATTACATCGACAAGCATCCGCTCCCTCTACCACAACACTCAGTAGCAGCAGTGTGTACTATCTACAAGATGCACCACAAAGATTCACCAAACATCCTCAGGCAGCACCTTCCAAACCCATAACCACTTCAATCCAGAAGAACAAGAGCACCACCTGCAGGTTCCCTCTGAGCCTCTCACCATCCTGTATCGCTGTTCCTTCACTGTTGGCTGGTCCAAATCACAAAATTTGCTTCTTGATGGCATTGTGGGTAAACCCACAGCACATGGACTGCAGCGGTTCGAAAAGGCAGTTCACCACCACCGTCTTAAGGGCCCAGCCAGCTATGCCCACATCCCACACGTGAATTAATAAAAGAAATCACTGAGAGGTGTTAGTATGTGAAAGACAATTGTGGCAATCCTGTCACTTACAGGGTTAAAATGTAAACTCTTCCTCTCCTTCCAGCCCCTCCCTCTGCCAACATTCCTTGGACTTTCATCTCTATGGATTTTCACCTTCCGTATCTTCTCCTTAAGAGTTCTCACTGTGTTTTTCCTGATCACTACCCTACATTTCACGTTGACAAAGAACAGTGAGTGGGAAATAGCCTGGTGCTCAATAATAATTTCTTGAGTCTTCTGTCAAATTTCCTCAGGTTTCACTGAACTGAATGTGTTCACAAAAGCAATAACAGCAAAGTAAAAGTGGTTGGAACCAGGAAGTGCTGAGGGTGAACATGGATTCCACACAGCAGGGAGAGAGTTTGACCGAGGAGGTAATTTGTCCCATTTGTCTGGATTTTTTCACCGATCCGGTTATACTGGATTGTGGACACAACTTCTGCCGCTCCTGTATCACCCAGATTTGGGAAAAGCAGGAGATAAACTCCTGCCCGGAATGTAGACAGGAGTTTCCAGACAGAAACCTCAGAGGAAACGGGGCCTTAGCGAATCTGACCGAGAAAGCTCGAACATTAAATCTGAATCCGCAAGAGAAGGAAAGTAAACATCACTGTGAGGAACATCAGGAAGAACTGAAGCTGTTTTGTGAAACTGACAAGAAATTGGTCTGTGTGATTTGTAGAGATTCCCAGGAACACAAATCTCACAACTTCAAGTCGATCTCAGAAGCTGTTGGAATCTACAAGGTAAAAGGAAACAGAATTCATCCCCTGATTATTCCATCACATTTCCATGGTGTAACTGTTTAAGTTTCTTGTTTTCTCTCCCAATCCCAGGATCGGGTGAAATCTTCCTTGGATTCTCTCACAGGGAAGAAATCAGCGGCTCTAGAAATGGAGCAGCAGCAGAAACAGAAGATTTCCCAAATTCAGGTAAAATCTCCCTGAGTTCGGCTTCAACATTAGGTTCGGCCATTTGTGTTTTCTCATGGAAAAATATTGTGTTGATGTTTCATTTCACAGGAGGAATCCAGAAATCTTCAGACCCACATCACATCCGAATTTGCTCACATGCACCAGATGCTGACTGAGAAAGAGCAGAGTTTTCTCCAAGATCTCAGGAAACAAGAGGAAAACATTCTCAAACCAATGGAGGAACATCTTCATGAAATTCAAGAGAATTTAAATTCTATTCAGGACAAGCTCTCAAAGTTGGAAAAACAGTTGGAACAAACAGACAGAGTGATATTTCTGAAGGTGAGGGATTATATTTCAGTGAAAGTGTGACTGTGAACAGCCCCAACATGATGCAGACACCCATCCTCCTTCATTCCCCCGTCACTATCTCCATCTGCTCCTTTCTCCCTCATGGGCTTCTCCACTTTCCTGTTCAATACATTTGTCTCAATCACACTGTGTGACAGTGGATTCCACATTCTCATCACTTTCTTGACAAAGAATTTGGTTCTGAACTTTCCTTTGGATTTATTTGTTCCATGGTCACTTTTACAGATCCATATTTTCAGATTCCCTAAAAGTGGCAACATCTTCACTGAATCCAGCAAATCCACTCTGTCATCTTTTCAACATCTGAATCAGATCTTCTGTTTTAGAGAGTCGTTTAATATCACCAATTAACTTTTGCACTTGTTGCTTTTTTAAGTATTTTCTCCCGGTCTTCAGTATCTTAGTGTAATATCCTCTTTCTATTCCATGTTTGCAACAAAGACAACAGGGGAGATGGTGGGTGTAGTGGTAATGCTGCTGGACTAGTTTTCACAGATGGTGAAAGTTAACTTCAACTAAAAATACCTGACATTTTATAGAAAGGATCACCTAATGGTGACCAGGTAAACACTGTCAATTGTTGTAAAACTATTTGATTCACTAACCTCCATCAGGGAAGACAATCTACTGTCCTTCCCTGGTCTGCTCTCCATATGCCTCCAGACCCAGCAATTTAGATCACTCTTGGAGATGGGTACGGAACGTTGGTTGAGCGAGTGACACTGCTGCCTCACAGCGCCAGAGATCGGGTTCAATTCCTGCCTCTGGCGGCTCTCTGTGTGGAGTTTGCACATTCACCCCATGTCTGTGTGGGTTTTCTCAGGGTGCTCCGTCTTCCTCCCACAATCCAAAAATGTGCAGGTTCGGTGAATTGGCCATGCTGAATTGCCCGTAGTGTTAGGTGAAGGGGTAAATGTAGGGGAATGGGTCTGGGTGTGGACTTGTTGGGCAGAAGTAATCTAAGTAATCTAATCTAATCTAAAAATCTAATCCCCATGTATTAGTTTTATTAAAAATGACAGCTCTTAATAAGATGTAACAATGTGAGTGTAATTGCTGCTTTCTGGATATAGACAGTCAGTCTCTGTCAACTCAGATTGGTGTTTGGTTTATTTCAGGAGGAACTATCTCGGAAGAGGAGGTAGGACATGCACTTTCCTGCAACTGATTGAAAATTGATGAAGTTATTCAGGAAAGTCTTTCTGGTGAATTTATGATAAACTGTTTAATATTTACAGGGTTAGTGATGAGACTGATAATGTCGTGTCGACTGAAAAATCCAACATCCTTTTACCGTTTCCAATGTGGACAGAAATAGTGGAGGCCATTAAACCAAATAAAGGTCAGATCAGTTCCTTTGTGCTGATTATAATTTACAATTTAAATTGTTATGTATACAATATCAAAGAGAGTATGTTTAAGCACTCAATTATCCAGAAACCTGGATTAATATGGCCTTGAATGTCATTGACATCAAGGCAGCATGTGACCAAGTGTGACACCAAGAAGCCGCAGTGAAACAGGAGTCAATGGGAATCAGGCAGGATTCTCCACTGGTGGGAATTGTACTGAACACATTGGAAGATAGTTGTGATTATTTGGAGGTGGATCATCTCCACCACTGGCCTTCACAACAGCAGCTCCTCACGTCTGTGTCCTCGGCCCAACAAACTACTTCAGCAGGAATGGCCCCCCCAGCATCATGTCAGAGATGGGGCTGTTTGATCATGATGCGTTGGTCAAATGGGCAGATCAACAGCAGATGGAATTTAATCCTGAAAAGTGTGAGGTGATGCACTTTGGAAGAAGTAACAAGACAAGGGGGTAGTCAATGAATGACAGGACACTGTCAAGCTCAGAGGGATCTAACGGTGCTTATCCATAGATCAGTGAAAATGGCTGTAGCTTCAGTGTGAGAGCAGAAAGAGGGGAGTGAAACAGGGAAATAAAATGTGTTGATAAGAGACTGAGAAAGACCTTGCTGTTACATAGCTCCGTGTTATTTCCTGGGAATTCCTCAGCACTTCATAATCAATGGATTATTTTTTGACATGGAATTAACATTGTTCGCAACTTTTGAAATTGCTCCTGATATTGATTGGATTGGATTTGTTTGAAAAGGAGAGATTCACAGTGGAGGACACGAATAACATGCCAGTAATTGACAAAGAGATGAAGGTAGGTGAGGACCTGGAAACAATCATTATCACAGAAGAGGTCGTGTTGGAAAAGTTCATGGAGCTAATAAGTCTCCTGGCCCTGACGGAATGTCTCCCAGAGCACTAAAAGAGATGGTGGGAGAAATAGTAACTGCATTTATGGTAATTTTCCAAACTTCACTGGGGCAGGTCCAGCAGATTGGAAAGCAGCAAATGTGATGTCACTGTTTAAAAAGGGAGGTAGATAAAAGATAGGGAATTCTCGACTGGTTAGCTTAACTTCTGCAGTGGGAAAATGCTCGAGTCTGTTATTGTGGAAGAGCTGGCAAGGCATTTAGATGAAAATTGTCCCCTTGGGCAGAGGCAATATGGATTCATGAAGGGCAGGCCACACTTAACCAATCTACTGGAATTCTATGAAGACTTTACGAGCATGACGGGCAACAGTAACCCAGTAGATGTGGTGTATGTAGATTTGCAAAAGGCATTTGACAAGGGGCAGCACAAAAGGCTGCTGCATAAGATAAAGATGCAAGGCACTGGCAATGTACTGGTATGTATAGAGGATTGGTTAACTAACAGGAAGCAAAGAGTGGGGATCAATGAGTGCTTTTCTGGCTGGCGATCAGTGGCTAGCGGTGTGCCTCAGGGGTCTGTGTTGAGACTGCAATTAGTCACAATTTACATAGATGTGGAGTTAGGGACCCTGTGTAGTGTGTCAAGATTTGTGGATGGCCCCAAGATGAGCAGTAGAACAAGTGTGCAGAGGATTGTGAAACTTTGCAGAGGGACATAGTTTAAGTGAGCAGGCAAGGGTCTGTCAGATGGAGTACAATGTTAATAAATGTGAAGTCATTCATTTTGGTCGGAATCACAGTAAGAAGGACTATTACTTGAATGGTGAAAAATTGCAGCACGTTGCTGTGCAGAGAGATCTGGGTGGCCTTGTGCATGAACCACAGAAGGTTGGTCTGCAGATGTAAAAGGTCATTAAGAAGGCAAATGGAATTTTGTTCTTCATTGCTAAAGGGATTGTGTTTAAAAGCAGGAAGCTTAAGTCATGGCTGTATAGGGTGTAGGTGAGGCCACACCTGGAGTAATGTGTGTAGTGTTGGTCTCCTTACTTGAGAAAGGATGTACTGACACGAGCGAGGTTGCAGAGGAGGTTTACCAGGTTGTTCCCGGATTTGAGGGAGTTGGCTTATAGGGAGAGACTGAGTAGACTGGGCATTATATTCATTGCAATTTAGAAAAGTGAGGAGAGATCTTATAGAAACATATAAAATTATGAAGGGAATAGATAAGATAGAAGTAGAGAGGATGTTTCCACTGGCAGGGGAAGCTGGGACAAGAGGACATCGCCTCAACATTAGGGAGAGCAGATTTAGGACTGAACTGAGAAGCAACGTCTTCACCCAGAGGGTTGTGAATCTCTGGAATTCCCTGCCCAATGAAGTAGCTGAGGCTTCCTCAGAAAATATTTTTAAAGGTAAGATAGATACATTTTTGAACAGAAAAGTAATTAAAGGTTATGTTGACAGGGCAGGTCAGTGGAGCTGAAACCACAGAAAGATCAGCCATGATCTTATTGGATGGTGGGGCAGGGTCAAAGGGCCAGATGGCCTACTCCTCCTCCTCGTCCTATGTGTCCCCAGAACATTACCTGGGCGTCTGGATTAACAATCTGGACGACTTGCTCCCCTCACAGGAAACTTAGTGTAATTCAGGTCATGGATGGAACTGTGATAACTTTGTCCTGAAGCTACCACATATCCTCAAAATATTTGGCTTAAATAATCCTCAGGATTCATCCCAACACTGTGGGTCTGGGACTGAAACTAACTTTTCACTCCAATATAATGTGACTCACTAAGTCCATTATCCACTTCTCAGGAACACTGCTGTACACAGCCATCTGTTCCAAGGTCTTCTCAGAGCTAAAACAGAACCCAGAGATAAAACTACAGCAATAGATTGTTCTTACTCAGTCAGGGGTTGAGCAATGGTGTCATCAGCCAGGGCCACAGTGGGTATGCCTTGTCTCCTAGGAACCAGCTTGTCGGGCTCCTGGGCCCTCAGACACAGCAGGGACATGAGAGTGCTCCAGGGTGTAGAAACCATGGCAGCTCCCAGGGTACTGGGGACACACCTTCAGGAAGTGGGACTGGTGATTCCAGACAATCTGCATATTAATGGATTGGAAGCACTTCCTATTGATGAACTCCACTGCATTGTCATATCGCCCTCTCAATGGGATATGACTACAGCTGATGGGCCCTGTATCTGGGGGAAGACAGCGATGTTCCTGAATCCTACTGCCTGGGCTAAAGGACTGACCTTGACATGGGGAAACAAGAGGAACTGCTGAGATCTTGTAAAGATGGCACTGATCCATTTCTGGGTGGGTGACTGAGAGATCCCACACAGATCCCCAGTGGCTCCCTGGAAGAAGCCAAACACATCGAGGTTCCACACAGCTGTCCCCTCCTCAGGAACCAGAAGAGGATGAGCCCCCACTTCCTCAACTCTCAGGGCCCGATCCAGCAGCTGGGACAATTCAGTCACGAGGTCCCGGGACAGACAGAGGCTGCATTGACAGGTTCCAGGCCTCACAGATTGTTTGGAAGTGGTGCCAGTCCTGTATCGATTATGACCATACCCACCTTTGCTTTGCTCCTGCCTGCCTTGACTATTTGACTTGCTCCTTTTTACAGCCTCAGATGGATCCTTCTTCTCATTCTCTGTCTGGGTCCACCCCCCTCACCAGATTGCTCAGTGAGGAACTGACTGAAATGATTGATGCAGGCAGAGCAGTGCATGTTATCTATGTGGACGTCAGTGAGGTTTCTGACAAGGTTCCAGTAGTAGGAAGTGAGGACTGCAGATGCTGGAGATAAGAGCTGAAAATGTGTTGCTGGAAAAGCGCAGGTTCCCACACCCCCTCCCCCGCACACACACACCCCTCCCACACCCCCTCCCCCCACACACACCCCTCCCACACCCCCTCCCGCTACACACACACCCCTCCCACACCCCCTCCCCCCACACACACCCCTCCCACACCCCCTCCCCCTACACACACACCCCTCCCACACCCCCTCCCCCCCCAACACCCCTCCAACATCCCCCCACAGACGCCTCCCACACCCCCTCACCCACACACACACACCCCTCCCACACCCCCTCCCCCCCACACACACACCACCCACACCCCCTCCCCCCCACACACATACCCCTCCCACACCCCCTCCCCCCCACACACATACCCCTCCCACACCTCCTCCCCCACACACACACCCCTCCGACACCCCCTACCCCCACACACACACATCCCACACCCACTCCCCACACCCCCTACCCACACTCCCCTCACCACACCCACACACCCCTCCCCCACCCACGTACCCAGCCCACACACACCTCCCCCCAAACACACCCCTCCCCCCAACACACAACCACATACCCCTCCCCCCACAGACACACCCACACCCCTCCCCCCACTCATTCACCCCCTCATACACCTCCCCCCACACAAACACCCCACACACACCTCCCCCACACACCCTTTCCACCCACACACACACACACACACACCCTCTCCCCCCTCACACACACACACCCTCTCCCCACCACACACACCCTCCCTCCCCCCCACACCCACACCCTCTCTCCCCGACACACACACCCTCTCCCCCACCCACACACACACCCTCCCTCCCCACCCACACACCCTCTCTCCCCACCCACACACACACCCTCTCTCCACACCACACACACCCTCTCTCCCCCCGACAAACACACCCTCTCTCCCCCCTCACACACACACACCCTCTCCCCCCTCACACACACACACCCTCTCCCCCCTCACACACACACACCCTCTCCCCCTCACACACACACACCCTCTCTCCCCCTCACACACACCGTCTCTCCCCCCCCACACACACCCTCTCTCCCCCGAACACACACCCTCTCCCCCCCGAACACACACCCTCTCTCCCACCCACACACACACCCTCTCTACCCCACACGCACACAACCTCTCTCCCCCCCACACACACCCTCACTTCCCCTCACACACACACACACACCCTCTCTCCCCCTCACACACACACACCCCTCTCTCCCCCTCACACACACACACCCTCTCCCCCTCACACACACACACACACACCCTCTATCCCCCACACACACACACACGCACACACACCCTCTCTCCCCCTCACACACACACACGCACACACACCCTCTCTCCCTCTCACACACACACCCTCTCTTCCCTTCTCACACACACACACACCCTCTCCCCCCTCACGCACACACACACCCTCTCCCCCTCACACACACACACCCTCTCTCCCCCTCACACACACACCTCCCACCCCTCACACACTCACACACCCTCTCTCCCCATCACACACACACACCCTCTCTCCCCCTCACACACACGCACCGTCTCTCCCCCTCACACACACGCACCGTCTCTCCCCCTCACACACACGCACCGTCTCTCCCCCTCACACACACGCACCGTCTCTCCCCCTCACACACACACACCCTCTCCCCCTCACACACACACACACCCTCTCTCCCCTTCACACACACACACACACCCTCTCCCCCCTCACACACACATACACCCTCTCTCCCCCTCACACACACACCTCCCACCCCTCACACACTCACACACTCTCCCTCTCCCCCTCACACACCCTCTCTCACCCCCCCACACACCCTCTCTGCCCCCCCACACACCCTCTCTGCCCCCCCAACACACCCTCTCTTCCCCCCCCACACACACTCTCTCCCCCCATGCACACACACCCTCTCTCCCCTTCACACACACACACACCCTCTCTCCCCTTCACACACACACCCTCTCCCCCCTCACACACACACACCCTCTCCCCCCTCACACACACACACACCCTCTCTCCCCCTCACACACACACACACCCTCGCCACCCCCCCCACACACACGCCCTCTTTCCCCTTCACACACACACACACCCTCTCTCCCCTTCACACACACACACACCCTCTCTCCCCTTCACACACACACCCTCTCTCCCCCTCACACACACACACACCCTCTCTCCCCCTCACACACACACCTCCCAGCACTCACACACACACACACACCCTCTCCCCCCTCACACACACACCCTCTCTCCCCCTCACACACACACCCTCTCTCCCCCTCACACACACACACCCTCTCTCCCCCTCACACACACACACCCTCTCTCCCCCTCACACACACACACCCTCTCTCTCTCCCGCTCACACACACACACACCTCTCTCTCTCCCGCTCACACACACACACCCTCTCCCCCCTCACACACACCCTCTCCCCCCTCACACACACCCTCTCCCCCCTCAAACACACACACCCTCTCCCCCCTCAAGCACACACACACCCTCTCTCCCCCCAAACACACACACACCCTCTCTCCCCCTCACACACCCTCTCTCCCCCTCACACACACACACCCTCTCTCCCCCTCACACACACACACCCTCTCTCCCCCTCACACACACACACCCTCTCTCCCCCTCACACAAACACACCCTCTCCCCGCTCAAACACACACACACCCTCTCTCCCCCTCACACACACACCCTCTCCCCGCTCAAACACACACACACCCTCTCTCCCCCCCACACACACACCCTCTCTCCCCCCCACACACACACCCTCTCTCCCCCCCCACACACCCTCTCTCCCCCCCACACACCCTCTCTTCCCCCCCACACACCCTCTCTCACCCCCACACACCCTCTCTCACCCCCACACACCCTCTCTCACCCCCACACACCCTCTCTCACCCCCACACACCCTCTCTCCCCCCCACACACCCTATCTTCCCCCCCACACACCCTCTCTTCCCCCCCACACACCCTCTCTCCCCCCCACACACCCTCTCTCCCCCCCACACACCCTCTCTCCCCCCCACACACCCTCTCTCCCCCCCACACACCCTCTCTCCCCCCCACACACCCTCTCTCCCCCCCACACACCCTATCTTCCCCCCCACACACCCTCTCTTCCCCCCCACACGCCCTCTCTTCCCCCCCACACACCTTCTCTCCCCCCATGCACACACACCCTCTCTCCCCCTCACACACACACACCCTCTCTCCCCCTCACACACACACACCCTCATTCCCCCTCACACACACACACCCTCATTCCCCCTCACACACACACACCCTCATTCCCCCTCACACACACACACACACCCACTCTCCCCCTCACACACACACACACACCCACTCTCCCCCTCACACACACACACCCTCTCTCCCCCTCACACACACACACACCCTCTCTCCCCCTCACACACACCCTCTCTCCCCCTCACACACACACACCCTCTCTCCCCCTCACACACACACACACCCTCTCTCCCCTCACACACACACACACCCTCTCTCCCCCTCACACACACACTCTCTCCCCTTCACACACACACACCCCTCTCCCCTTCACACACACACCCTCTCCCCCTCACACACACACACACACCCTCTCTCCCCCTCACACACACACCCTCTCTCCCCCTCACACACACACCCTCTCTCCCCCTCACACACACACCCTCTCTCCCCCTCACACACACACCCTCTCTCCCCCTCACACACACACACGCTCTCTCCCCCTCACACACACACCCTCTCTCCCCCTCACACACACACCCCTCTCTCCCCTTCACACACACACACCCTCTCTCCCACACACACACCCACACCCTCTCCCCCCTCACACACACACCCTCTCCCCGCTCAAACACACACACACACCCTCTCTCCCTCACACACACTCTCTCTCCCCCTCACACACACACACACCCTCTCTCCCCCTCACACACACACTCTCTCCCGCGCACACACACACACACACCCTCTCTCTCCTTCACACACACACCCTCTCCCACCTCTCACACACACACACCCTCTCTCCCCCTCACACACACACCTCCCACCCCTCACACACTCACACACACCCTCTCTTCCCCTCATACACACACACCCTCTCTCCCCCTCACACACACACACACACACCCTCTCCCCCCTCACACACACACTCCCAGCACTCACACACTCACACACACCCTCTCTCTCCCTCACACACACACCCTCTCTCCCACTCACACACACACGCCCGCTCTCCCGCTCACACACAAACACCCTCTCCCCCCTCACACACACCCTCTCCCCCCTCAAACACACACACACCCTCTCTCCCCCCAAACACACACACACCCCTCTCACCCTCACACACACACACCCTCTCTCCCCCACACACACACACACACCCTCTCTCCCCCTCACATACACACGCACCCTCTCTCCCCCAGACACACACCCTCTCTCCCCCTTACACACACACACCCTCTCTCCCCCTCACACACACACACACACACCCTCTCTCCCCCTCACACACACACACCCTCTCTCCCGCTCAACACACACACACCCTCTCTCCCCCCACACACACACCCTCTCTCCCCCCACACACACACCCTCTCTCCCCCTCACACACACACCCTCTCTCCCCCTCACACACACACCCTCTCTCCCCCTCACACACACACCCTCTCTCCCCCTCACACACACACCCTCTCTCCCCCTCACACACACACCCTCTCTCCCCCCCACACACACCCTCTCTCCCCCCACACACACACCCTCTCTCCCCCTCACACACACACCCTCTCTCCCCCTCACACACACACCCTCTCTCCCCCTCACACACATACCCTCTCTCCCCCTCACACACACACCCTCTCTCCCCCTCACACACACACCCTCTCTCCCCCTCACACACACACCCTCTCTCCCCCTCACACACACACCCTCTCTCCCCCTCACACACACACCCTCTCTCCCCCCCACACACACCCTCTCTCCCCCCACACACACACCCTCTCTCCCCCCACACACACACCCTCTCTCCCCCCACACACACACCCTCTCTCCCCTTCACACACACACACACCCTCTCCCCCCCTCACACACACACACACCCTCTCCCCCCTCACACACACCCTCTCCCCGCTCAAACACACACACTCCCTCTCTCCCTCACACACACACACACACACATCCTCTCTCCCCCCACACACACACCCTCTCTCCCCCTCAGACACACACACACCCTCTCTCCCCCTCACACACACCCTCTCTCCCCCTCACACACACACCCTCTCACCCCCTCGCACACACACACACCCTCTTCCCCCCCCACGTACACACACCCTCTCTCCCCCTCACACACACCCTCTCTCCCCCTCACACACACACACACCCTCTCCCCCTCACACACACACACACACACCCTCTCTCCCCCCACACACACACCCTCTCTCCCCCTCAGACACACACACACCCTCTCTCCCCCTCACACACACCCTCTCTCCCCCTCACACACACACCCTCTCACCCCCTCGCACACACACACACCCTCTTCCCCCCCCCACGTACACACACCCTCTCTCCCCCTCACACACACACACACCCTCTCCCCCTCACACACACACACACCCTCTCTCCCCTTCACACACACACACCCTCTCTCCCCCCTCACTCACACAGACACCCTCTCTCCCCCTCACACACACACCTCCCACCCCTCACACACTCACACACACCCTCTCTCCCCCTCACACACACCCTCTCTCCCCTTCACACACACACATCTCCCCCCCTCACACACACACACACCCTCACCCCCCTCACACACACCCTCTCCCCGCTCAAACACACACACCCTCTCTCCCCCTCACACACACACACCCTCTCTCCCGCTCAAACACACACACACACCCTCTCTCCCCCCCCACACACACACCCTCTCTCCCCCTCACACACACACCCTCTCTCCCCCTCACACACACACACCCTCTCTCCCCCTCACACACACACCCTCTCTCCCCCTCAGACACACACACACCCTCTCTCCCCCTCACACACACCCTCTCTCCCCCTCACACACACACCCTCTCACCCCCTCGCACACACACACACCCTCTTCCCCCCCCCACGTACACACACCCTCTCTCCCCCTCACACACACCCTCTCTCCCTCTCACACACACACACACCCTCTCCCCCTCACACACACACACACACCCTCTCTCCCCCCACACACACACCCTCTCTCACCCTCAGACACACACACACCCTCTCTCCCCCTCACACACACCCTCTCTCCCCCCTCACACACACACCCTCTCACCCCCTCGCACACACACACACCCTCTTCCCCCCCCCCCACGTACACACACCCTCTCTCCCCCTCACACACACACACACCCTCTCTCCCCCTCACACACACACACACCCTCTCCCCCTCACACACACACACACACCCTCTCTCCCCTTCACACACACACACCCTCTCTCCCCCCTCACTCACACAGACACCCTCTCTCCCCCTCACACACACACCTCCCACCCCTCACACACTCACACACACCCTCTCTCCCCCTCACACACACCCTCTCTCCCCTTCACACACACACACCCTCTCCCCCCCTCACACACACACACACCCTCTCCCCCCTCACACACACCCTCTCCCCGCTCAAACACACACACCCTCACTCCCCCTCACACACACACACCCTCTCTCCCGCTCAAACACACACACACACCCTCTCTCCCCCCACACACACACCCTCTCTCCCCCTCACACACACACCCTCTCTCCCCCTCACACACACCCTCTCTCCCCCACACACACACACCCTCTCTCCCCCTCACACACACACCCTCTCTCCCCCTCACACACACACCCTCTCTCCCCCCCACACACACCCTCTCTCCCCTTCACACACACACACACCCTCTCCCCCCCTCACACACACACACCCTCTCCCCCCTCACACACACCCTCTCCCCGCTCAAACACACACACACCCTCTCTCGCCCCCACACACACCCTCTCTCCCTCACACACACACACACACACACACCCTCTCTCCCCCCACACACACACCCTCTCTCCCCCTCACACACACACCCTCTCACCCCCTCGCACACACACACACCCTCTTCCCCCCCCCCACGTACACACACCCTCTCTCCCCCTCACACACCCCCTCTTCCCCCCCCCACGTACACACACCCTCTCTCCCCCTCACACACACCCTCTCCCCCTCACACACACACACCCTCTCTCCCCCTCACACACACACACCCTCTCTCCCCCTCACACACACACACACCCTCTCCCCCTCACACACACACACACCCTCTCCCCCTCACACACACACACACACCCTCTCCCCCTCACACACACACACACCCCTCTCCCCCTCACACACACACACACCCTCTCCCCCTCACACACACACACACACACACCCTCTCCCCCTCACACACACACACACACACACCCTCTCCCCCTCACACACACACACACACACCCTCTCCCCCTCACACACACACACACACACACCCTCTCCCCCTCACACACACACACACACACACCCTCTCCCCCTCACACACACACACACACACACCCTCTCCCACTCACACACACACACACACCCTCTCTCCCCTTCACACACACACACACCCTCTCTCCCCCCTCACTCACACAGACACCCTCTCTCCCCCTCACACACACACCTCCCACCCCTCACACACTCACACACACCCTCTCTCCCCCTCACACACACCCTCTCTCCCCTTCACACACACACACACACCCTCTCCCCCCCTCACACACACACACACACCTCTCCCCCCCTCACACACACACACACCCTCTCTCCCCCCTCACTCACACAGACACCCTCTCTCCCCCTCACACACACACCTCCCACCCCTCACACACTCACACACACCCTCTCTCCCCCTCACACACACACCCTCTCTCCCCCTCACACACACACCCTCTCTCCCCCTCACACACACACCCTCTCTCCCCCTCACACACACACCCTCTCTCCCCCCCACACACACCCTCTCTCCCCTTCACACACACACACACCCTCTCCCCCCCTCACACACACACACCCTCTCCCCCCTCACACACACCCTCTCCCCGCTCAAACACACACACACCCTCTCTCGCCCCCACACACACCCTCTCTCCCTCACACTCACACACACACACACACCCCTCTCTCCCCCCACACACACACCCTCTCTCCCCCTCACACACACACCCTCTCACCCCCTCGCACACACACACACCCTCTTCCCCCCCCCCACGTACACACACCCTCTCTCCCCCTCACACACACCCTCTTCCCCCCCCCCACGTACACACACCCTCTCTCCCCCTCACACACACCCTCTCCCCCTCACACACACACACCCTCTCTCCCCCTCACACACACACACCCTCTCTCCCCCTCACACACACACACACCCTCTCCCCCTCACACACACACACCCTCTCCCCCTCACACACACACACACCCTCTCCCCCTCACACACACACACACCCTCTCCCCCTCACACACACACACACCCTCTCCCCCTCACACACACACACACACACACCCTCTCCCCCTCACACACACACACACACACCCTCTCCCCCTCACACACACACACACACACACCCTCTCCCCCTCACACACACACACACACACACACACCCTCTCCCCCTCACACACACACACACACACACCCTCTCCCCCTCACACACACACACCCTCTCCCACTCACACACACACACACACCCTCTCTCCCCTTCACACACACACACACCCTCTCTCCCCCCTCACTCACACAGACACCCTCTCTCCCCCTCACACACACACCTCCCACCCCTCACACACTCACACACACCCTCTCTCCCCCTCACACACACCCTCTCTCCCCTTCACACACACACACACCCTCTCCCCCCCTCACACACACACACCCTCTCCCCCCCTCACACACACCCTCTCCCCCCCTCACACACACACACCCTCTCCCCCCCTCACACACACACACCCTCTCCCCCCCTCACACACACACACACCCTCTCCCCCCCTCACATACACACACACCCTCTCCCCCCTCACACACACCCTCTCTCCCCCCCACACACCCTCTCTCCCCCCCACACACCCTCTCTCCCCCCCACACACCCTCTCTCCCCCACACACACACCCTCTCTCCCCCCCCACACACACACACACACCCTCTCTCCCCCCACACACACACCCTCTCTCCCCCTCACACACACACCCTCTCACCCCCTCGCACACACACACACCCTCTTCCCCCCCCCACGTACACACACCCTCTCTCCCCCTCACACACACCCTCTCCCCCTCACACACACACACCCTCTCTCCCCCTCACACACACACACCCTCTCTCCCCTTCACACACACACACACCCTCTCCCCCTCACACACACACACACCCTCTCCCCCTCACACACACACACACCCTCTCCCCCTCACACACACACACACCCTCTCCCCCTCACACACACACACACCCTCTCCCCCTCATACACACACACACCCTCTCCCCCTCACACACACACACACCCTCTCCCCCTCACACACACACACACACACCCTCTCCCCCTCACACACACACACACACACACACCCTCTCCCCCTCACACACACACACACACACACCCTCTCCCCCCTCACACACACCCTCTCCCCGCTCAATCACACACACCCTCTCTCCCCCTCACACACACACACCCTCTCTCCCGCTCAAACACACACACACACCCTCTCTCCCCCCAGACACACACCCTCTCTCCCCCTCACACACACCCTCTCTCCCCCTCACACACACACACCCTCTCCCCCTCACACACACACCCTCTCTCCCCCTCAGACACACACACACCCTCTCTCCCCCTCACACACACCCTCTCTCCCCCTCACACACACCCTCTCTCCCCCTCACACACACACCCTCTCACCCCCTCACACACACACCCTCTCACCCCCTCGCACACACACACACCCTCTTCCCCCCCCACGTACACACACCCTCTCTCCCCCTCACACACACCCTCTCTCCCTCTCACACACACACACACCCTCTCCCCCTCACACACACACACACACCCTCTCTCCCCCCACACACACACCCTCAGACACACACACACCCTCTCTCCCCCTCACACACACCCTCTCTCCCCCTCACACACACACCCTCTCACCCCCTCGCACACACACACACCCTCTTCCCCCCCCCACGTACACACACCCTCTCTCCCCCTCACACACACACACACACCCTCTCCCCCTCACACACACACACACACCCTCTCCCCCTCACACACACACACACACCCTCTCCCCCTCACACACACACACACACACACACACCCTCTCTCCCCTTCACACACACACACCCTCTCTCCCCCCTCACTCACACAGACACCCTCTCTCCCCCTCACACACACACCTCCCACCCCTCACACACTCACACACACCCTCTCTCCCCCTCACACACACCCTCTCTCCCCTTCACACACACACACACCCTCTCCCCCCCTCACACACACACACACCCTCTCCCCCCCTCACACACACACACACCCTCTCCCCCCCTCACATACACACACACCCTCTCCCCCCTCACACACACCCTCTCTCCCCCCCACACACCCTCTCTCCCCCCCACACACCCTCTCTCCCCCCCACACACCCTCTCTCCCCCCCACACACCCTCTCTCCCCCCCACACACACCCTCTCTCCCCCCCCACACACCCTCTCTCCCCCCCCCACACACACACACACCCTCTCTCCCCCCACACACACACCCTCTCTCCCCCTCAGACACACACACACCCTCTCTCCCCCTCACACACACACCCTCTCACCCCCTCACACACACACACACCCTCTCCCCCTCACACACACACACACCCTCTCCCCCTCACCCACACACACACACACCCTCTCTCCCCTTCACACACACACACCCTCTCTCCCCCCTCACTCACACACACACCCTCTCTCCCCCTCACACACACACCCTCTCACCCCCTCGCACACACACACACCCTCTTCCCCCCCACCACGTACACACACCCTCTCTCCCCCTCACACACACCCTCTCCCCCTCACACACACACACCCTCTCTCCCCCTCACACACACACACACCCTCTCTCCCCCTCACACACACACACCCTCTCTCCCCCTCACACACACACACACCCTCTCCCCCTCACACACACACACACCCTCTCCCCCTCACACACACACACACACACACCCTCTCCCCCTCACACACACACACACACACACCCTCTCCCCCTCACACACACACACACACACACACCGTCTCCCCCTCACACACACACACACACACACCCTCTCCCCCTCACACACACACACACACACCCTCTCCCCTTCACACACACACACCCTCTCTCCCCTTCACACACACACACCCTCTCTCCCCCCTCACTCACACAGACACCCTCTCTCCCCCTCACACACACACCTCCCACCCCTCACACACTCACACACACCCTCTCTCCCCCTCACACACACCCTCTCTCCCCTTCACACACACACACACACCCTCTCCCCCCTCACACACACACACACCCTCTCCCCCCCTCACACACACACACACCCTCTCCCCCCTCACACACACACACACCCTCTCCCCCCCTCACATACACACACACCCTCTCCCCCCTCACACACACCCTCTCTCCCCCCCACACACCCTCTCTCCCCCCACACACACACCCTCTGTCCCCTCCCCACACACACACACACCCTCTCTCCCCCCACACACACACCCTCTCTCCCCCTCACACACACACCCTCTCTCCCCCTCACACACACACCCTCTCACCCCCTCACACACACACACACCCTCTCCCCCTCACACACACACACACACCCTCTCTCCCCTTCACACACACACACCCTCTCTCCCCCCTCACTCACACAGACACCCTCTCTCCCCCTCACACACACACCTCCCACCCCTCACACACACACCTCCCACCCCTCACACACTCACACACACCCTCTCTCCCCCTCACACACACACACACACACTCCCCCTCTCCCCCTCACACACCCTCTCTCCCCCCACACACGCACCCTCTCTCCCCCCGACACACACCCTCTCTCCCCCCGACACACACCCTCTCTCCCCCCACACACACACCCTCTCTCCCCCCACACACACACCCTCTCTCCCCCCACACACACACCCTCTCTCCCCCCACACACACACCCTCTCTCCCCCCACACACACACCCTCTCTGACCCCACACACACACCCTCTCTCCCCCCACACACACACCCTCTCTCCCCCCACACACACACCCTCTCTCCCCCCACACACACACACCCTCTCTCCCCCCACACACACACACCGTCTCTCCCCCCCCACACACACACCCTCTCTCCCCACACACACACACCCTCTCTCCCCACACACACACACCCTCTCTCCCCACACACACACACCCTCTCTCCCCACACACACACACCCTCTCTCCCCCCACACACACACCCTCTCTCCCCCCACACACATACACTCTCTCCCCCCCCACACACACACCCTCTCTCCCCCTCACACACACACCCTCTCTCCCCCTCACACACACACACCCTCTCTCCCCCTCACACACACACACACACCCTCTCTCCCCCTCACACACACACACACACACCCTCTCCCCCTCACACACACACACACACCCTCTCTCCCCCTCACACACACACACACACACCCTCTCTCCCCCTCACACACACACCCTCTCTCCCCCTCACACACACACCCTCTCTCCCCCTCACACACACACACCCTCTCTCCCCCTCACACACACTCACCCTCTCTCCCCCTCACACACACACACACACCCTCTCTCCCCCCTCACACACACACACACACACACACCCTCTCCCCCCGCACACACACACCCTCTCCCCCCTCACACGCACACACACTCTCTCCCCCCCACACGCACACACACTCTCTCCCCCCCACACACACTCTCTCCCCCCCCACACACACACTCTCCCCCCACCTCACACACACACACACTCTCTCCCCCCCCACACACTCACACTCTCTCCCCCCCACACACTCACACTCTCTCCCCCCCCACACACTCACACTCTCTCCCCCCCACACACTCACACTCTCTCCCCCCCACACACTCACACTCTCTCCCCCCCCACACACTCACACTCTCTCCCCCCCACACACTCACACTCTCTCCCCCCCCCCCACGCTCTCTCCCCCCCCTCACGCACACACACACACAGTCTCCCACCCCCCCCCCCCACTGACCCAGACCCAGACCCAGGGACTGTCTCTAATTCTCTGTGTTTCTCTCCCAGTCTCTGTGACCCTGGATGTGGAAACAGCGAATCCCTGGCTCGAGGTCTCTGACGGTCTGAAGAGTTTGAGTTTGATCCGGACCCGGAGGACTCTCCCTGACACTGAGAAGATGTTTACAAACTGGGACTGTGCCCTGGGATCACAGGGATTCCCATCAGGAAAACATTACTGGGAGGTGGAAGTGGTGGGGAATTGTTGGTGGTGTCTGGGAGTAGCCTCAGAGTCTGTGGAGAGGAAGAGACCGGTCAGTCTGATCCCGGAGAATGGATTCTGGATCATGGGGCGGAATGAGGATCGGTTTTATATAAACTACTCTCCTCAATCCCCTCTCCCTGTCGGTCTGATCCCCAGGAAGGTGGGAGTTTATCTCAGTTATGAATCTGGGACAGTTTCATTTTACAACGTGGACACCAAGTCCCATCTCCACACCTTCACTGGGAATAAATTCACTGGGAAACTTTATCCTTTCTTCCAAACATTTTATGAAAACAAGTTTCTGAGAATCAGCTGTTAAAGGGGCGTGGCCTCCCTGACGTCACAATGACCTGACCCTCAGGTCAGGGGTCAGAACCCTGCATTGACATCAGGATGTTACTAAATGTGTCAGTAAATAATCAATTTATACTTTGTAAATAAATTCAATAATAATTGAAATGTCAGATGGTGAAAATAAAAATTAAATTAAATATCTTGTGTCTCTCCTTCCTTCATTAACTCCCTGCTTCAGTCCCATCCTCCATCCCTTCACCTGTTTCCCAGTCTGGAGCTGGGATTTCTCTGTGTTTCTCACTCTGCACCTGGAACATGAAATCCTGAGGGAGAAATCCAAACACTGACAAAGCTGCATTTACATCGTATCCTCCACTGACCTCCTTGTATCTTTGCCGGGGGCGGGGGCGGGGGATTTGCACAGAATCCGCTCTCTCCCAGGATATACAATATCCTCAAAGTTTAACTGCCCGTTAACTCCGGTTTTCTTTGCACAGATGCTGCCTGACCTGCTGAGGATTTGCAGCATTTTCTGATTTTATTTCAGATTTCCAGGATTTGTTTGTGTGTCACCGCCATCTGCTGGATGGAATTGTTACTGAATGATATTGGGCCGCAGTACCGTCTCTCGCCAGGCGGGGGCGGTCCTGTACCGTGTGTCTGAAAAGGCTCCGGGGATCATCGATCAATTTGTAAATTCACTGAAAAGAAAACATTTCCAGTGAGGAGCTGTTATTGTGTGTGTTTACTGTTCACACACCTTGTTGGAGAAAGGCGGAAAATCTTCGATCAATGATCGGAAAGTAAGAGATGAGTCCCAAATCCTGTTTAATTTCAGGAAGTGGGATCAGGGATTAACTAAGTCGAGGTGTCTGGGCAGGTGATGTGCTGTAACTGTGTGATGTGGGAGCTGGCTGATCCCATTTTGAACTGCAGTGACCACATCTACAGCAAGTGTTGGTTGGTGGAGGAGCTCAGGTTCAGAATTGATGAGCTCGAGTCTGAGCTTCAAACACTGCGGCACATCTGGGAGGGAGAGAGTTACCTGGACACTGTGTCTCAGGAGGCAGTCACACCTGGTTGGTTAAGTACCACAAATTCAGTCAGTGGCCAGGGACAGCAGGGTGTGACTGCAAGTGAGGCAGGTCGATGGATCTCGGGTAGAGCAGCCTCAGCTCCTGACCTTGTCCATCAGGGGCGAGGTCCTTGCTCCCCGTGTGGATGAGGAGAAGGGCTGTAGGGAGGGTGAGCCAGCTGACCACCAGCACCATGGACAGGAGGCCATTCACAAGGGGAAGAGCAAAAAGGCAAGTGGTAGTTGTAGGGGATTCTATAATTGATCCCTGGATAGATCCCTGATCGTGGATAGATGAGGGACAGGAATGGCTGTTGGAGGTTCCTGGCTACAGATCTTTCAGTAAGATTAGGGAGGGTGGTAAAAAAGGAGGGGGGGTGGCATTGCTAATTAGAAATGGTATAACGGCTGCAGAAAGCAAGTTTGAGGGGGATCTGCCTCTGGAGGTAGTATGGGCTGAAGTCAGAAATAGGAAAGGTGCAGTCACCTTGTTGGGTGTTTACTATAGGCCCCCCAATAGCAGCAGAGATGTGGAGAAACAGATTGGGAAACAGATTTTGGAAAGGTGCAGAAGCCACAGGGTCGTAGTCATGGGTGACTTCAACTTCCCAAATATTGATTGGAAGCTCTTTAGATCAAGTAGATTGGATGGGGCGGTGTTTGTGCAGTGTGTCCAGGAAGCTTTTCTAACGCAGTATGCAGATTGTCCAACCAGAGGGGAGGCCATATTGGATTTGGTAATCCGTAATGAACCGGGACAAGTGGTGGGCTTGTTAGTGGGTGAACATTTTGGTGATGGTGACCACAATTCTGTGACTTTCACCTTGGTTATGGAGAGAGATAGGTGCGCACAACAAGGTAGATTTTATAATTGGGGGAAGGGAAATTACGATGCTGTAAGACAGGATTTGAGGAGCATACGTTGGGAGCATAGGCTGTCAGGGAAGGATGTGGTGGAAATGTGGAACTTTTTCAAAGAGCAGATACGACGTGTCGATGATATGTATGTACCTATCAGGCAGGAAAGAAATGGTTGAGTGAGGGAGCCTTGGTTGACGAGGGAGGTTGAATGTCTAGTAAAGAGGAAGAAGGAGGCTTACATAAGGTTGAGGAAACAGGGTTCAGACAGAGCAGTGGAGGGATACAGGATAGCCAGAAGGGACCTGAAGAAAGGGATTAGGAGAACTAAGAGAGGGCATGAAAAATCCTTGGCGGATAGGATCAAGGATAACCCCAAGGCATTTTATGCGTATGTGAGAAACCTGAGAATGACGAGAACGAGGGTAGGTCCGATCAAGGACAGTAGTGGGAGACTGTGTATTGAGTCGGAAGAGATAGGAGAGGTCTTGAACAAGTACTTCTCTTCAGTATTTACGAACGAGAGGGACCGTATTGTTGAAGAGGAGAGTGTGAAATGGACTGGTAAGCTAGAAGAGATACCTGTTAGGAAGGAAGATGTGTTGGACATTTTGAACAACTTGAGGATAGACAAGTCCCCCGGGCCTGACGGGATATATCCTAGGATTATGTGGGAAGCAAGAGAGGAAATTGCAGTACCGTTGGCAATGATCTTCTCGTCTTCACTGGCAACGGGGGTGGTACCAGGGGACTGGAGAGTAGCGAATGTTGTGCCCCTGTTTAAAAAAGGGAATAGGGATAACCCCGGGAATTACAGGCCAGTTAGTCTTACTTCTGTGGTAGGCAAAGTAATGGAAAGGGTACTGAGGGATAGGATTTACGAGTATCTGGAAAGACACTGCTTGATTAGGGACAGCCAGCACGGATTTGTGAAGGGTAGGTCTTGCCTTACAAGTTTTATTGAATTCTTCGAGGAGGTGACCAAGCATGTGGATGAGGGTAGAGCAGTGGATGTAGTGTACATGGATTTTAGTAAGGCATTTGAAAAGGTTCCCCATGGTAGGCTTATGCGGAAAGTCAGGAGGCATGGGATAGAGGGAAATTTGGCCAATTGGATAGAAAACTGGCTAACCGGTCGAAGGCAGAGAGTGGTAGTAGATGGTAAATATTCAGCCTGGAGCCCAGTTACAAGTGGAGTTCCGCAGGGATCAGTTCTGGGTCCTCTGCTGTTTGTAATATTTATTAATGATTTAGATGAGGGAGTCGAAGAGTGGGTCAGTAAATTTGCAGATGATACGAAGATAGGTGGAGTTGTGGACAGTGAGGAGGGCTGTTGTCGGCTGCAGAGGGACTTAGATATGATGCAGAGCTGGGCTGAGGAGTGGCAGATGGAGTTCAACCCTGCCAAGTGTGAGGTTGTCCATTTTGGAAGAACAAATAAGAACGCGGAATACAGGGTTAATGGTAGGGTTCTTAGTCAGGTGGAGGAACAGAGGGATCTTGGGGTCTATGTACATAGATCTTTGAAGGTTGCCACTCAGGTGGATAGAGTTTGTAAGAAGGCCTATGGAGTATTATCGTTCATTAGCAGAGGGATTGAATTCAAGAGTCATGAAGTGATGTTGCAGCTGTACAGGACTTTGGTTAGGCCACAGTTGGAGTACTGTGTGCAGTTCTGGTCACCTCACTTTAGGAAAGATGTGGAAACTTTGGAGAGGGTGCAGAGAAGATTTACCAGGATGTTGCCTGGAATGGAGAGGAGGTCGTACGAGGATAGGTTGAGAGTTCTTGGCCTTTTCTCGTTGGAACGGTGAAGGATGAGGGGTGACTTGATAGAGGTTTATAAGATGATCAGAGGAATAGATAGAGTAGACAGTCAGAAACTTTTTCCCCGGGTACAACAGAGTGTTACAAGGGGACATAAATTTAAGGTGAAGGGTGGAAGGTATAGGGGAGAAGTCAGGGGTGGGTTCTTTACCCAGAGAGTGGTGGGGGCATGGAATGCACTGCCCGTGGGAGTGGTAGAGTCAGAATCATTGGCGACCTTTAAGCGGCATTTGGATAGGTACATGGATGGGTGCTTAATCTAGGTTAGAAGTTCGGCACAACATCGTGGGCCGAAGGGCCTGTTCTGTGCTGTATTGTTCTATGTTCTATGTTCTATGATGGTATCCTTTGTGAACAGGATTGAGAGTCCTGCCTGTTATGTTGCCTGCCCAGTGCCAGAGTGCGGGACAACTCTGACTGGCTTGGAAGGACATTGGGAGGGGGAAGATTCAGTTGTTGTGGTCTACGTCAGGATAAACAACATAGACAAGGCTAGGAAAGAGGACCTGGAGCTCGGAATCAAGCCCAGAGTCAGGAAGTGCTGTGTATCCCAGCGAGAAAAGCCACTTAACAGGGTCTGCAGCAACTCATCGCTGAGGCTGAAACTGTGCAGTTGGGGTCCTTGAAAGGTATCTGCTCTATGGTCAGGGATTAGAGAATCAAACACCATCTGGTAAAGGAGCAATGAAGCAGGGGAAGGATTCTCTCCAACAGGCAAATACAACATAATTCCAAGCCACCCATAAAACTCTGTCAAAATCAGAACTGACTGCAAGACAGTAAGGATATGAAAGTATGTGTTGAATAACTTCTCAAAGAATCACAAATGGACAAGCATCCCTGAAGAAGATACAGATTTTAACCAATTCAAAATGGCAATGACGAGAACATTTAGGGAAACATTAGCTGATTATAATTTAGGTGGTACAGTGGCTCAGTGGTTCGCACTGCTGCCTCACAGGGGCAGGGACCCAGGTTCAATTCCAGCCTCGGGTGACTGTCTGTGCGGAGTTTGCACATTCTCCCCGTGTCTGTGTGGGGGTACTCCAGTTTCCTCCCACAGCCCAAAGATGTGCAGGTTCTGTGAATTAACCATCCTAAATTGCCCATAGTGTTCAGGGATGTGTAGGTTAGGTAGATTTGCCATGGGTCAAAAAGTGTGGCACTGGAAAAGCACAGCCAATCAGGCAGCATCCGAGGAACAGGAAATTCAATGTTGGAGGGGAGATGAGGACATTGGTGAAATCCACATTGATCCTGTGTAGTTGGAGGGTCTCAAGGCAGAAGATGAGGCGTTCTACCTCCTGGCGTCGGATGGCTAGGATTTGGTGGTGGAGGGTGCCCAGGATCTGCATGTCCTTGGTGCAGTGAGTGGGGGAGTTGAAGTGGTCAGCCGCAAAGGCTGAGGGGTTGTGCGTGTGTCCCAGAGAGTGATCCTGGAACACCGGCAATCCCAGGAACAGCAGTGATTCTGGGAACAACAGTGATCCTGGGACCAGCAGCAATCATTGGTACAGCAGTGTTCCTGGGAATAGCAGTGATCCCGGGAACAGCAGGGATCCTGGGAACAGCAGCGATCCCAGGAACAGCAGTGATTCTGGGAACAACAGTGATCCTGGGGCCAGCAGCAATCATCACCCACCCACAGACACGGGGAGAATATGCAAACTGCATGCAGACACTCGCCTGTGGTTAGAATTGAACTTGGGTCCCTGGAGTCTGCAGCAGCTGTGCTAACCACTGAACCACCTTGCCACCTGCTCCAAGGTCACAGATTGATGATATGGAGGGGGTGACAGCAAGTTGGATTCCACATTTAGCTTCCTGATGGAAACTGTTAAGGTCACCAAGCTGCACAATGTTGTCAGCAACCCCTGCAGAGGATACACCTGGCCAGCCGGGTCTATCTGCTTCAGGACCGATTTCCTGTTTGTGTCCCACATGTTCTCGGTCAGATCCACTGACATCAAGTCAGTGTTCTTCTCTGACCACTGCCTCCTGCTGGCCGACTGTCACCTTCAGGACAAGCAGCGGGCTGGTAAGGGAATGGAGAAGCTGAACGCAAAGTTGTTGACCCCGGGAAACATTGAGGAGCTCAAGAGGGACTACGCAGGTTGGAGAACCGTGAAGTCCCACTTTTAGTCCCCAGTGGACTGGTGGGAAACAGTAAAAAGGAACATCAAGAGGTTCTTCATCCTCAAAGGTGTTCAGGAGGTGAGAGAGGCGGGAAATTTGTTCACCCTCAAGAAAACCAGGCAGACTCTGCTCCTGCTGTAGACGATGGGAGTGGATGTTATGGAGGATCTCCAGGAGGTGACTGCCCAGCAAGCCTCACTCTCTGCCTTCAAGATAATCTTCCGGTCCAGGGTCCGCTCGGTGGAGCAGGACGAGACGTGCTCACGTTTCTTCTTCCAGAAGGTGCACAGGGAGAGCTCTGCTCAGCAGCCTGAAGAAAGAAGATGGCTCGCTAACGTCATCTCAGGCTGACACCATGAGGATCAGTAAATCCTTTTATTGCCAGTCTGTTTGACCCAAAGCCCAGAGGGAACGCAGCCTCCCAGTCATTCCTGTCCTTGATCACAGAGATCTTAGACAACAGCACATTGGAGAGGCTGGACCAGCCGCTATCTCTGGGAGAACTGACCAAGGCCCTCGAGTCTGTAGAAAAGAATAAAACTCCCGGAATTGATGGCTTATCGGCCAAGTCGTATTGGGCCGTGGGACCTGCTGGAGGTGGGTGTATATTTCTGGCAGGGTCCAGGAGCGAATCCATGAGGAAAGGTGTCATCACCCTCATCTACAAAGAGGAAAGGGGAGAGAGAGGGAATTAGAAATTGGTGACCAATCTCACCGTTAAATGCAGATTACAAAATCCTCTCTAAGGTCATTGCCAACCAGGTCAGGGCTGCTCTGGGATCGGTGATTCACTGCGACCAAACATGTCGTGTACCAGGGAGGATGATCTCTGAGAACCTCACACTCCTCAGGGATACGCTCACCTATATGCAGGACAGGGGGTGGACACCTGCCTCATCAGCCTAGACTAGGAGAAAGCCTTTGACAAAATGTCGTGCACAAACATGTGGGATATTCTCTCCAAAATGCACTTTGGGGAGGGAATCTGAAATTGGATCCGACTGCTGTACACCAACATTGTTAGTGTGGTCTGAATCAACGGCTGGGAATGAGACAGCTTCCCGATCAGATCCGGGGTCAGGCAGGGCTGCCCACTCTCTCCTGCCTTGTTTGTGTGTTGTATAGAGCCTTTTGCTGAGTCCATCAGGAAGGACGTGAGCCTGAGATGGGGGTGACTGTTCCAGGCAGCAGGGCCCTGCAGGTCAAAGTCTCACTGTACATGAATTGTGTCACCGCTTTCTGCTGGGACACACTGTCAGGGCGCAGACTCTTGAGCATATGTGACCAGCTTAACCTGGCCTCAGGAGCCAAGGGAAATCAAGGTGAGAGTGAGGCCATGTTCTTTGGGAACTGGGCGGACCAATCCTCTCTCTCCCCCTTCACCGTCAGGACAGATTACCTGAAGGTGCCTAGAATATGGTTCAGAGGGGCTGGGGCATATGCAAAATCTTGGGAGGAGCGAATTGCTAAAGTGACACAGTAACTTGTCTTTTAGGAGCACCCACTCTCTCTCCATTGTAGGTAAAACCCATCATGTATAGGGCACTTTCTCTGTTGATACAGGGCATAGGTCTGGCCAATTCCCAGAACCTGCACCTTTGCAGTTACCTGAGCCATCTTCTACTTCATCTGGAGGCCGAAGATGGACCAGGTCTGCAGAGCCACCATGAGGGTTGGGGGGAGAATGTGCCTAACATTGCCCTAAGCCTAATGTCCCCTTTGTATGTGGCTGCATCAAGCTGTGCGTGGATCCCCAGTACGCAAACACCAAGTGTCACTATGTACTGAGGTTCTACCTGTCCCCGGTGTTGCAAAGGATGAGCTTGGCCTCGCTGCCACGGAACGCTCCGAGTAGTTGGACCGTTCTGTATCACCACCCTTCATGGAGACATCTGTGAAGGAAAACACTTTTGACCAGAAGTCCATCAGGAAGTGATAGTATTCTCGAGACCCTGATGGAAAAGGAGAGGGTGGATCCTGTCACTTGGTTCCCTGAGCAGACTGTCAAAACCATTTGGCAGAATGCCTCACCACCAGAATGTTCCAACAAGCACCAGGGCATCGCTCGGCTGGTGGTGAGAAGGGCACTGCCTATGAGATCCTTCATGTACACCCATCTGTCTGTGCCATCGCACGCTGCCCTCGAAGGGGCTGCAGTGGGTAGAGACTGTCACATATCTTTGTAAAGGAAGTCTGAAGGAAGGTGCAGTGTTTGTGTCGAGGTTTGTCCCGAGCAGCTCCGTGTCGCGGGACCCTGTGCTTTACGGGCTGTTCCCCAGGACACACACCGAGACAAACATCAACTGCACCTGGAGGACCATCAACTCAGTGAAAGATGCTCTTTGATCTGCCTGAAACCTTTTGGTCTTCCAGAACAAGGAGATGACCCAGACCGAGTGTTACAGACTGGCACAGTCCAAGGTGCAGTACTACAGGCTGAGGGACGCACTCAGGCCTGGGGCAGCTGTCAAGGCCACTGGGGAAAGTCTGAGGGCTTTCTGCTGAAGGGAAATGACAGTGCATTCAGTTATTGGACCCCCATGGTGTCTCAAATGCATTTAAAGATTGTCTGGTTCAAGTAAGAGATGACTGTAGTTTGTTTGGATAGAGTCAAACTCCAATGTTTGTTTGTTTCCTTGGTCTGCTGCTGTCCAGAACCGAACTGTGTTGGTGATTATGTATTCATAAAGATTTTCTTTATGAAGAAAGTTTATTACAGGTATGAAATTAAGAAATTGTTACAGTGTGATATATGAGAAGTGAAATAACAATGCCAAAGTCAGATGAGGAGTCTCCTTGGATTGATGTATCTGACATGAGAGGAGGTCAATTGATGTCATGATTGCTTCAGGCCAGAATTTGGAATGTTAATCGTGTCCTGAAGAATGACCTTCCAATGAATATCGGTTTGATGGCAGAAGGGTGATATCAGAGATTCCGTGTATTCATACTAAGTTCATGAGTAATCCAGTTGTGCCTAGCAGACTTCACATGTAAAAATGTGCTCCATCCCCGAACGATTGGGAGAGAGATCAGTGTGAGTAAACACACAGAGTAATAACTGAAACAGACACAGAAAATGCTGGAGAAACTCTGCAGGTCTGGCAGTATCTGTGGAGACAGAAACAGCATTGACATTTTGAGTCCAGTCCGACTCTTCCACAGAATAGAATAATATTGAAACCGGATTCTCCCAGGCTTATGGTGAATACCTCACCTAGTGTTGATTCAGTCTGCTGTCAAACTGCCCAAATGCCCAGGAGCAAGTCACAGAATGAAAGCACACAGACTGAAGGCTTCAGGAAAGGATACAACCTCACGCAAGGTGAAGATTGTTACATGCTTTCACACAAATAGTTAAAGACTATTCCAGTACTTTCCCGAGATATTAAGATGATTGTACCAATTATTGGAGTGACTGACACAATATAGAGCGATTTTGAAAAAATACAATTTTATCATAAACTTTGTAAAGACATGTAACAATGTTAGATTTTGGAGGTCATGACCACAATTATTTAATGATGGCAATCTATAATCTGTAAGGATGGGTTACTAAATTTAAGAAAGAGCAGTTCAGAACTGTTGGTTATTCAGACAAAAAAGACTGATGAGTGAAAAGCTTTATCAGGCAGCAGTTAGTTAATTTATGGAATGTACTGCCTGGAAGTGTGGTAGAAGAATGTTCAGTTGAGATATTCGAGTGGGCATCGGCTTATGATTTGGATAGTAATATATTCAGGAATACTCTATGGGAAAAGGCAGGAGATTGACACTGGGTAATACGTCAGTGTAGGCACGACGGACTGAATGGCTACCTTCTGTGCTGAAGGATTCTGTGACTCTGTGATTGGTTCTGCTGCTGCTGGAAATTTTTTTCCACATCTGCTGCAACATTCAATTCTTGTTTACATTCAGAAAGGATTAATTGGTTATAGCTTACCTAGCAACAGCCTCAGATATACTCAGATATAAAGCAAACATGTGAATTAAATCAAATGAGATCAATCACCAATTTATTTGCATAATATTAAACTGGACATTATTTACTGGGTTCATTGTGTTACAATGTAGTCTGTGTGATGTTGGAGTGGGGAAAGGCTGTGTGAAGTGGACTTGGAGTTGGCAGACTTTCTGACTGGAAGTGGTAGCAGAGACAGAGTAAAAGTTTTATATTCACTGCTGGCTTGGTCGAAAGTGGACATTGGCAGGAATTTGATCAGGTTTCTGACTGGGTCCAGTTGGGCAGATCTAGTCTCCTTACCTAAGGAAAGACATTTGCATAGAGAGAGTGAAGCAAAGTTTGACCAAACAAATTCCTGGGATGGAGGGACTGTCCTATGAAGAATGATCATAGGCCGGTATTTTCTGGAGCAATCTCATTCAAACATGAAAAATTCCCAACAGGGATTGACAAGGAAGGATGAAGGAATGTTTCTCCTGCTCGGGGTTTGAAACCAGGTGACACATCTCAGACTGAGACAGGCCGTTTGATTTATTCACTCAGGAGACATGGACATTGCTGGCTGAGCCAGTATATACTACTTGGTAGTGGTGGTGAACTAGGAGAAAGGGAGAACTGCAGATGCTGGAGATCAGAGTCAAGAGTGTGGTGCTGGGAAAGCACAGCAGGTCAGGCAGAATCCGAGGAGCAGGAGAATCGACTTTTCCAGCATAAGCTCTTCATCAGTGGGAATGAACTAATTTCTTGAACAGCTGCAGTGTATATGGTGTAGTTAGACCCACAATGCTGCTAGAGAGAGAAATCCAGAGTACTTTTTTCTGGCCATATCTGTGCCCAGGGAACTGTGGTTGGGAATTTTTTTATTCACGAGATGAGAGCAGCATTAGATAAGCAGCATTTACTTCCCATCCCTAATTGCCCAGAGGGCAGTTAAGAGGCAACTACTTTGCTGTGGGTCAGGGGTCTCACACAGGATGGCAGTTTCCTTCCCTAAAGGGCATTAGTGAAACATTAGTCTTTCTGACAATTGGCAATGGATTCATGGTCATCATTAGATTCTTAATTCCAGATTATTCTCAAAATCAAATTCTACCATCTGCAGTGCCAGGATTTGAACTTCGGTCCCCAGAACATTATCTGGGTCTCTGAATTAATAGCAATCATAGCAATAATGTGACGGGAGCTGGACGGAAGTGAGGTTGGAGCGCAGAACTGGTCGGGAAGGTAAGTGATTGATATTTGACTGGGTGTGTTCTGGACCCCAGGCCCTACAAAGTAGGGCTTCCCTCCCATCCTCCTCCTCTAACCTAACTTTAAAGTCCACAGGTAAGCTACTCAATGTTCTTGTTTTGGAGACTAAGTGTAGTGTAATGGCAGCGCAGGCAGTAGAATGTTCGACCTGCAGGATGTTTGAGGTCGGGGTGACCACCGATGCTCCTGCCGACTTCATCTGCAGGAAATGCAGTCAGCTCCAGATCCTCACAGAACGCGTTAGGGAACTGGAGTTGGATGAACTGAGGATTATTCGAGAGGCTGAGAGGGTGATAGATAGAAGCTACTGGGACATAGTTACGCCAGAGAACAGGAGATAGCTGGGTAACAGTTAGAGGTGGGAAGGGGAGGAAGCAGGCAGTGCAGGGATCCCCTGTGGTCATTCCCCTCAACAATAAGTATACCGCATTGGATACTGTTGAGGGGGAGGGTCTAGCAGGGGTAAGCTGCAGTGACTGGGTCTCTGGCATGAGGTCCAGCTCTGAGGCTCAGAAGGGAAAGGGGGAGAGGAGGAGAGCGCTAGTTATAGGAGACGCGATAGTTAGAGGGACAGACAGGCTGTTCTGTGGACATGGGCGAGATTCTCGGATGGTTTGTTGCCTCCAGGGTGCCAGGGTCCGAGACATCTCGGACAGTGTCTTCAGAATCCTTAAGGGGGAGGGTGTGCAGCCAGAAGTCGTGGTGCACGTTGGCACCAACGACATAGGTAGGAAGAGGGGTGGGGAGGTCATTCAGGAGCTCAGGGAGTTAGGCTGGAAGCTAAAAGCTAGGACAGACAGAGTCGTCATCTCTGGGTTGTTGCCGGAGCCTCATGACAGTGAGGCAAGGAATAGGGAGAGAGTGCAGTTGAACACGTGGCTGCAAGGATGGTGTAGGAGGGAGGGCTTCAGGTATTTGGACAGTTGGACAGCATTCTGGGGAAGGTGGGACCTGTACAAGCAGGACGGGTTGCACCTGAACCAGAAGGGCACCAATATCCTGGGAGGTTGCTAGCCCTCTTCAGGGGGGTTAAAACTAACTTTGCAGGGGAATGGGATCCGGACTTGTCATCCAGCAAGTAGGTTAGCTGTTTTTCAAGATGTCCAAGAATGTAGGGAGGCTGTGGAGAAGGTAGCACTGACAGGGAATACTTGCGAACACAGAGATGAGTTCAAATATGTATAGTTCAACGCAAGGAGTATCAGAAATAAGGTGGGTGAACTTAAGACGTGGATCGGTACTTGGGACTTGGATGTTGTGGCCATCTCGGAAACGTGGATAGAAGAGGGACAGGAATGGTTGTTGGAGGTTCCTGGTTACAGATGTTTAAGTAAGGTTAGGGAGGGTGGTAAAAAAGGAGGGGGGGTGAGGGTGGCATTGCTAATTAGAAATGGTATAACGGCTGCAGAAAGGCAGTTCGAGGGGGATCTGCCTTTGGAGGTAGTATGGGCTGAGTCAGAAATATGAAAGGAGCAGTCACCTTGTTGGGTGTTTACTATAGGCCCCCCAATAGCAGCAGAAATGTGGAGAAACAGATTGGGAAACAGATTTTGGAAAGGTGCAGAAGCCACAGGTTCATAGTCATGGGCAATTTCAACTTCCCAAATATTGATTGGAAGCTCTTTAGATCAAGTAGATTGGACGGGGCGGTGTTTGTGCAGTGTATCCAGGAAGCATTTCTAACTCAGTATGTAGATTGTCCGACCAGAGAGGAGGCCATATTGGATTTGGTACTTGGTAGCGAACCGGGACAAGTGATGGGCTTGTTAGTGGGTGAGCATTTTGGTGATGGTGACCACAATTCTTTGACTTTCACCTTGGTTATGGAGAGAGATAGGTGCGTGCAACAGGGTAGGTTTTACAATTGGGGGAATGGTAAATACGATGCTGTAAGACAGGATCTGAGGAGCATAAGTTGGGAGCATAGGCTGTCAGGGAAGGATGTCATGGAAATGTGGAACTTTTTCAAGGAACAGATATGATGTGTCCATGATATGCATGTACCTGTCTGGCAGGAAAGAGATGGTCGGGTGAGGGAACCTTGGTTGATGAGGGAGGTTGAATGTCTTGTAAAGAGGAAGAAGGAGGCTTACATAAGGTTGAGGAAACAAGGTTCAGACAGAGCGTTGGAGGGATACAGGATAGCCAGGAGGGAGCTGAAGAAAGGGATTAGGAGAACTAAGAGAGGGCATGAAAAATCTCTGGTGGGTAGGATCAAGGATAACCCCAAGGCCTTTTATGCATATGTGAGAAATATGAGAATGACGAGAACGAGGGTAGGTCCGATCAAGGACAGTAGTGGGAGACTGTGTATTGAGTCGGAAGAGATAGGAGAGGTCTTGAATGAGTACTTTTCTTCAGTATTTACAAATGAGAGGGTCCGTATTGTTGAAGAGGAGAGTGTGAAACGGACTGGTAAGCTAGAAGAGATACTTGTTAGGAAGGAAGATGCGTTGGGCATTTTGAAAAACTTGAGGATAGACAAGTCCCCCGGGCCTGACGGGATATATCCTAGGATTATGTGGGAAGCAAGAGAGGAAACTGCAGAGCCGTTGGCAATGATCGTTTCGTCTTCACTGTCAACGGGGGTGGTACCAGGGGACTGGAGAGTGGCGAATGTTGTGCCCCTGTTCAAAAAAGGGAATAGGGATAACCCCGGGAATTACAGACCAGTTAGTCTTACTTCTGTGGTAGGCAAAGTAATGGAAAGGGTACTGAGGGATAGGATTTATGAGTATCTGGAAAGACACTGCTTGATTAGGGACAGCCAGCACGGATTTGTGAGGGGTAGGTCTTGCCTTACAAGTCATATTGAATTGTTTGAGGAGGTGACCAAGCATGTGGACGAGAGTAGAGCAGTGGATGTAGTGTACATGGAGTTTAATAAGGCATTTGATAAGGTTCCCCATGGTAGGCTCACGTGGAAAGTCAGGAGGCCTGGGATAGAGGGAAATTTGGCCAGTTGGATAGAAAACTGGCTAACCGGTCGAAGTCAGAGAGTGGTGGTAGATGTTAAATATCTGGAGCCCAGTTATAAGTGGAGTTCTGCAGGGATCAGTTCTGGGTCCTCTGCTGTTTGTAATATTTATTAATGACTTGGAAGAGGGAGTCGAAGGGTGGGTCAGTAAATTTGCAGACGATACAAAGATTGGTGGAGTTGTGGACAGTGAGGAGGGCTGTTGTCGGCTGCAAAGGGACTTAGATATGATGCAGAGCTGGGCTGAGGAGTGCCAGATGGAGTTCAACCCTGTCAAGTGTGAGGTTGTCCATTTTGGAAGGACAAATAAGAATGCGGAATACAGGGTTAATGGTAGGGTTCTTAGTAAGGTGGAGGAGCAGGGGGATCTTGGGGTCTATGTTCATAGATCTTTGAAAGTTGCCACTCAGGTGGATAGAGCTTGTAAGAAGGCCTATGGTGTATTAGTGTTCATTAGCAGAGGGATTGAATTCAAGAGTCATGAAGTGATGTTGCAGCTGTACAGGACTTTGGTTAGGCCACATTTAGAGTACTTTGTGCAGTTCTGGTCGCCTCACTTTAGCAAAGATGTGGAAGCTTTGGAGAGGGTGCAGAGAAGATTTACCAGGATGTTGCCTGGAATGGAGACTAGGTCGTACGAGGATAGGTTGAGAGTGTTAGGCATTTTCTCATTGGAACAGCGAAGGATGAGGGGTGACTTGATCGAGGTTTATAAGATCATCAGAGGAATAGATGGTGTACAGTCAGAAACTTTTTCCCCGGGTACAACAGAGTGTTACAAGGGGACATAAATTTAAGGTGAAGGGTGGAAGGTATAGGGGGGATGTCAGGGGTAGGTTCTTTACCCAGAGAGTGGTGGAGGCATGGAATGTGCTGCCTGTGGGAGTGGCAGAGTCAGAATCATTGGTGACCTTTAAGCGGCAATTGGATAGGTACATGGATAGGTGCTTAAGCTAGGATAAATGTTCGACACAACATTGTGGGCCGAAGGGCCTGTTCTGTGCTGTATTGTTCTATGTACAAAGTCATTGCCTCCTTGATCTGTTGCCAACTGAAGATTGGTGGGCAAATCCCGAAAGAAAAGGAACTGATTTTTTTTCTGCGGAGATCTTGGGCTTTGAAGGACTTGGTGGCTGAGATTTGTGCGATTGAAACCAAGTGACTGCTCACCAATCCATGATATTGATATTTGTTGTATCAGCTAACTAATATGGAATTTATAGTTGATATTAGCTGCAGTTTGCCTGCTAGTTTGTGTCATTTCTGCTTGGTTTGGTTAAAGTAAAAAGGATCAAGTAAAATATTGTACATTTTGTTTTTACTTGGGGGTTTCCTCAGTAAATTGTGTTCTTTTGGTTTTGTCAATGAAATAACTGCACAGAGGCTAGTATCCTGTCAATAAGTCACACTTTATTTACATGTGTTTTGTACAAGGGCCCTGACCACCCAGCTCAGAGCCAGTCCTTTGGATCAGGAGACTCTCTGAACCTCCTGTTTATTTTTTAAAATTTTTTTTCTTAGCACCCATGGTGTGTGTGTGCAGGTGTGAGACACAGTGAAAGACACAAAGTGCACGAATCTTTATTCAATTTCCACCACCAGGAAGATAGGAAAACACCTGACTGGCCAGTGACAAGCACTGCCCTTCGCATTAAAGGGCAATGCTGCGTGATCAAAACAGTGAAGGGGAGGGTAGGGACTAAATCAAAATAGAGTTGGAGGGGGAAATAATGCACTCCACTCCCTGCAGCGCCCACCTCTCCTCCTGTTTGTTTGTTTATTTATCTATTTATTTTCTTTATTTTTTTCTTCCGAGTGGCCAGTGACAAGCAGTGGCCCTTTACCTCAAAGGGCAATGCTGTGTGAAGTCCTGTTCTTTTTTTTGCTGTGTGATCCACTCCAGTTTATATTTTTTCTTATTTTTTCTTTTTTTAAAATTTAAACCCCACACTATCACCTAACTACGGTAGTGCTTATTTTTTTCCCCCAGCACCCATGGTGTGTGTGTGCAGGTGTGAGACACAGTGAGAGACACAAGGTGCACGAATCTTTATTCGATTTCCACCACCAGGAAGATAAGAAAACACCAGAGTGGCCAGTGACAAGCAGTGCCCTTCACATCAAAGGGCAATGCTGTGTGATCGAAACAGTGAAGGGGAGGTAAGGGACGAAATCAAAATAGAGCTGGGGGGGGAAATAATGCACTCCACTCCCTGCAGCACCCACCTCTCCTCCTGTTTATATTTTTTTTACAGTGAAGGGGAGGGTAGGGACTAAATCAAAATAGAGTTGGAGGGGGATACTCCTGTTTATTTTTTTAAGGGGAATACACCCGAGTGGCCAGTGACAAGCAGTGGCCCTTTAAACCAAAGGGCAATGCTGTGTGATCACACTCCTGTTTTTTTGTGATCAAAACAGTGAAGGGGAAGATAGGGACGACACTCTCGTTTATCTTCTTTTCTCTCTTTTTTTTCCTCCTGTTTATTTTTGTAGGTAAAGTCTTCCTGATTGGCCCAGGTTAACAACCCCAATCAGGGATCTCATAGTCAATGAGATCCACCTGAATCCAAGCACTACATCCTTCCTCCCCCCTCCCCCAAGTCCCAGAATGTCAGGATGTTCTTTATCTCGCAGCTTCTCCTGAGAGATTTTCCCCCCAGGCCCGGTTGGTATGACTCCGACCAGGACTCGTGTCATGTACCGGGCCATAGTCCATCTGTTGCGTCTGGAATGTCTTGGGAGAGTTTCATCCTCTTCTTCTGGTGGTAACGGTATTGAGGCTGCATCCATCTTGGACTCGAAGATTTCTTTGATGCTAGATGAAGGGGCAGCAGCCATAAGTTTCTGACAGGCCTTCTGGCTGCTCTGAGGGGCCACGTACATTTTGCTCCTGCCCCAGTTGCGAGGTAACTGCTTTCAGGTGATTCACATGTTTGTTCAGGACCGCCTCACCTCCCCAAACTTTGAATGTTACGTGACCAGACCTTGCATCAACCACACCTCATACCCAGTTTCTGTGGTTCCTGCATGTAGTTGGTCCCCTGAAATAAACAGACTCTCTCGCTGACAGGAGGCATGTAGCTGGCTTTGGCTTTCCTGCTGCTGTTTCACCCTCCTCTCCCACCCAGGTCCTGGAATATCAGGTTTAACCTGACGCAGAGTCTTCTCCCCATCAGTAACTCTGCTGGATCTATCCCTGCAGTTGCATGTGGGCTGGTCCTATAACCAAACAGGAAGTGGGACAGTTTGGTGTTGAGTGATTCTGTAGGTTCTTTCTTCAAGCCTGCCTTCAATGTTTGGACCGCTCTTTCCATGAGACCATTGCATGATGGATGGTATGGAGCTATCTGAACATTCAACTTTAGGAAATACTTGAACTCCCTGTTGGTAAATGATGGCCCATTTTCCATGACCAATACTACCAGGAGTCCATGTATCACAAAGGATGCTTGCAGCTTTTCAATCATTATCCCTGAGTTTACTGAACAAATTTTATGAACGTCCAACATTTTTGAATGGATGTCCACAATGACCAGAAACATTGACCCCAGGAAAGGACTAGCAGAGTCAACAAGGAACTGAGTCCAGGGTTTAACCAGCTATTCCTATGAATGTGGTTGGGGGGGGGGGGGGGGGTATGGGGCTGTTGGTGATAATATTTCTCCTTGTTGGCACTCTGGGCACTGCTCCACCAATGCAGCTCTGTTAGCAACTAATCCTGGCCACTCAAAATGAGGTCTTGCCAAGATCTTCATTTTGGAAACTCTTGGATGACCCTGGTGGAATGCAGCCAGTATCTGGCAGAGACCTTTACTCAGGACAATCACTCTTACTATCCTCTGTGGTGACCTGGTCTTGCTGGGTCTGGAAAGCTTTCAATCCTGGTTGTGTTGGCTACTTTGGTTCCCCCATCACCACCAGCTGCTTCAGTTTTGCCAGGATGGAATACTGTTTGTGCCCACTGACTGATATTGTCAGCAGTGACCAGGAGGGTATCCAGAAAGTTTCAAGCCAGAATGGACTCTTCCAGGGAAGATGCTACCAGTGGGGTATCTGCCAGTGGGAGGCAGCATAAGCCATCCGCATTTGCCTCCTGGATCTTATTCGAATTGTACACACTGAGAATAAAGGACCAACCACTAAATTCAAACAGAAGCTATGGGTGGCACACCCTTGACTTCTTTTAGTTCTTTAAGGGTTTTGCAGTGCATTATTATGACAAATTTACGTCTTTATGGGTTTGGGTGGAACTTTCCCACACCAAAGATGACTGTCAAACCTTCCTTCTCTTTCTGTGTTTATTTGCACTCAGCATCAGCCAAAGTCTGGGAAGGGTACACTCTTGGGCATTCCTGTCCATTGGGCCATCAGTGAGCCAACACTACCCCGATACTGCGTGGACAACGCCCACCTCTCATTTGGGACCGTACTGGGCACACAGCCTAGATGACAATAGCTGCTTTTTCCCTTCCCTAAAGGCTACTTCCTGGCAATGTGACCATTTCCAAGGCAGACCCTTTCTCAATAGCAAGTGGTGTGCCAAGATGGAGGCCAGGTTATGGATGAATTATCTGTAATAATTCACTAACCTGGTGAGATCATTGTGGGGAACAAGGAAATGGCTCAGGAACTGAATAATTACTTCACATCAATCTTCATGGTGGAAGACACGAGTAATATCCCACAAATTCAAGAGAGTGAGGGGGCAGAGCTGGGTATGGTGGACTCAACAAGGAGCAGGTGCTAGAATAACTGAACGGCCTGAAGGTGGATAAATAATCTGGACCAGATGGACTATACCACACAGTTCTAAGGGAGATAGATGAAGAAATAATGGAGACGTTAGTGGTGATCTTTCAGGATTGCTAGAACCTGGGAGCATTCCAGAGGACCGGAAAATCTTAACTATTACACCCCTGTTTATAAAGTGAGTAAGGCAAAAGAGAGAAAATTACAGACTGATGAGCCTTACCTCAGTTATGGGGAAGATCCTGGTATCCATCATGAAGGATGAGATTTCTGAGTACTTTCAAGCGTTTGGTAAAATAAGGCAAAGTCAACATGGTTTCATCAAGGGAAGTCATACCTGACAAATCTTCTAGAATTCTTTGAGGAAGTAACTAGCAAGTTAGACCAAGGAGAATCAATGGTAACTTATCTACCTGGACTTCAGAAGGCCTTTGACAAGGTGCCACACAGGAGGTTACTGAGTAAGATACAGCTCCATGGTGTCAGAGGCAAGGTGCCAGCATGGATAGAAGCTTGGCTGTCTGGCAGGAAGCAGACAGTGGGGATAAAGTGATCCTTCTCAGGATGGCAGCCAGTGGTGTTCCACAAGGCTCAGTGTTGGGACCACAACTTTTCACTTTATACATTAGCAATCTAGATGAAGGAACTGAGGGCATTTTGACTAAGTTTGCAGATGATACAAAGGTAGGTAGAGAGACAGGTAGCATTGAGGAGGGGAGAAGGATTTGGACAGGTGAGGAGAGTGGTTAAAGAAGTGGTAGATGGAATACAATATGGGAAAGTGTGAGGTCATGCACTTTGGTCAGAAAAATAGAGGCATAGGCTATTTTCTAAATGGGGAGAAAATTCAGAAGCCTGAAGTGCAAAGAGACTTGGGAGTTCAAGTCCAGGATTCTCTCAAGGTACACTTGCAGGTTGAGTCAGTAGTTAGGAAGGCAAATGCAATGATGCCATTTATTTTGAGAGGACACGAATACAAAAGCAGGGATGTACTTCTGTAAGGTTCTGGTCAGACCACATTTGGAGCATTTTGCGCTATGTAACTCAGGAAGGATGTACTGGCTCTGGAGTGTGTTCAGAGGAGGTTCACGAGAATGAAAAGCTTAATATATGAGGAGTGTTTGAGGACTCTGGATCTATACTCGAAGGAGTTCAGAAGGATGAGGGGAGCATCTATTTGTAACATACTGAATATTGAATTGACTGCACACAGTAGATGTTTGGATTTTTTTCCCCATTGGTAGGAGAGACGAGGACCCAAGGACATAGTCGTTTAGAACAGAGATAAGGAGAAACATCTTCAGCCAGAGAGCGGTGAATCTATGGAATTCATTGTCACAGAAGGCTTGGACAGGCAGAAGTCTGGAAGAACACAGCAAGCCAGGCAGCATCAGGAAATGGAGAAGTCAATATTTCAGGTGTAACCTTTCTTGTGGACTCTGGTGGGTGTGGGGGGAAGCTGCAGATAAAGGGGGTGGCAGAGGCAGGGTGGTGAAGAGGGGTAGGTGAAGACAGGTAGAGGATAAGATCTGGTTGGTCTGTGGAAGTCAGGTCATTGAGTATATTTAAGACAGAGATAGATAGGGTTTTGAGTATCAAGTGGATCAAGGGTTATGAGGAGAAACGGGAGAATGGGGTTGAGAACTTATCAGCCTTGATTAAATGGCAGAGCAGACTCGATTGGCTGAATGGCCTGATTTCTGCTCCTTTGCCTAATGGTCTTATGATCTAACCCATGGAAAGGCCTAAGCTCCAGGACAGACGTGGGAGCTGGGACACCTTTGATCACCCTCACTTTATCTTCCAACAGGTGTAACCCAGTCTTGTCCACTCTGTAGCCCAAGTATGTCAGTTGGGGCACCTGGAATACACATTGTTGTCTTCTAAGGTATACATCCACCTTGGAGAAATGTTTAAACTATGTCCAGATAGTGCTCTTTATTGGTCTTCCCTGTTATTAGTACGTCATCCAGATTATTAGCAACCTGAGGCAGCCCTTGTAAAATGTTCACCATGGTCCTCTGGGAAGGAGTGCAGGCTGATGATACCCCAAATGGCAGTCTTATACATTGATATAAACCTTTATGGGTATTAACTGTGGCATACATCTGGGACTCCTCATCCAGTAGTAATTGAAGATTGGCGTGGCTCATGTCCAGCTTTGAGAAAGGACAGCCACCCCCTGACAGGTTTGGATCTAAATCCTCTATGTCAGGGGCTGATTATTTATCCAGCTGCGAGAAGTGGTTTACTCAAAATCACCAGAAAGGCAAACCAAGCCATCAGGTTTCCCAAATGGTACGGCTGGTGCTGCCCCTTCCATAAATTGAACTGGTTTGATGATTCCTTCATTTTCCAGCCTCCTGATTTCTGCCTCTACTTTTACCCATAAGGCAAATGGCACTGGGCAGGCCTTGCAGTATTCCTTCCTGGGAAAGTGGTCTTAGCCTTTTTGATAGGCCCCGGCCCTTCCTGAAAAACTTTTGGGTATTTAATTAGGATGTCACTCAGGCACCCATTTTCATAAAGTAAAAACTTTGAGCCAATCAAGGTGAACATTTCTCAGCCACTTCCACCCCAGTAGGCTTGGGCCTGAGCTTTTTATTACCAACTGTACCAACTGCTTCTCACAGGAGATTGGAACCAAGCCGTACCAGTAATCTGTAATGGTTTCCCAGTGAATGTTCTCGGTCTGGACGAGGCCTTGCACAAACTTGAAGGTTGGAGTCAGAGTGAATCATGTTAAAGAAAGATTCAGCAATCACTGAAACAGCTGCACGAGAACCAGGTGACCATTTAACCAAACATTTATTTGAATTGGTTCTGATTTGGATGTTGCTAAGCAATGTAACTGATGCGATCCACATGCAAAGGGACTTTCCAGGCACTCGCCTGGGTACCGGCTTATGATTTCTCTTTTGTAAGTCAGACCTTGTCGGACTCCTTTGCTGCCTGGAGTCAGCATACGGACAGTGACTACAATAGCTTGCTGAACTGGATCTTGAAGAGCATTTTCACCACTTTGCTGAAGCTTGACTCTGTTGTGGATTTTGTTGTGGGTTGACCTAAGGTCTCTCTGCTCAGGATATGCCCTGCATGAGGCTCTACAATTACCTACACTCAAATGGTGTTCCCTAAACTCGGTCGGAAGGGTGAGTGAGTCCAGTTCCATTGGGATGTGCTGTCGTTCCCATATTCCACTTGCTGCATTTTCTAATGACATTGCCACTGTAGTGCCTGTTTGGAGTCAAGTTGGGCTTCAGCTAGGAGGCGCTTCTGCAAGTTTAAATCATTAATCCCACATTCTAAAAGGTCTCTCAGCACCTCATACAGGTCAATCCAAATCATATACCTCTGCCAATCATCTTAACCTCGTCAAAAATCCTGATACAGATTCCCCTGGTTCGAAAACAGCCAAATATAGCCAATAGCATCTGAGATGTACAGGAGGTTTGGGTCATGATATTCCTTCACAAGATCCGTCAACCCTTGAAAGGTTTTAGCATCTGGTGCCTCAGGGAAAGTTAAGCTCCTTATAAATGAAAACGCTGCATGTCTGCAGCAATCAGAAAGATTACTCGTTGCTTTTCACCCAATCCAATGTCGTTTGCCTGAAAAATACTGCATTCTTTCCACATGCTGGATGGATTCTTTGATGGCAGGATCTAAAATGGTTCCCACAGCCCCAGATATCATGGACTGGTGGGAATGGCCAGAACCTAATGGCACAGTCTGAAATAAACTACCGACGTGAATCGAATGGCCTTGTCAATGTCCAGAGCAGTTTCGCTGGAACAAAAGATGCAACAAACAGCTTCAAATGTCTCCTACAGAACAAGCTGTTGAAAGAAGAACAAGAAGCAGCAATCCAGATAGCAGGTTGGTTCATGATAAAATACAGTTTTATTTTCAAAATAAACACTCTTCATGAACTCCATAAAAACAAATTACGGAGCAGTTTGAACTTAATGGTACATGGAGTTCACTTTTGACTGCAGTGTCCCACTCTGAGGTGCCTCTTTACAATTACAATTTGAGTTGATATTTACAGTACACATTTATATTTTATGTGAAACATTGGTGCAGAAAACTTGAGGGATTTGACATGGGATCCAGCCTCATGTAGCACAGTGGTAGAGTCCCTACCTCTGAGCCAGAAGATCTGGTTTAAAGTTCCACTTATTCAAGAGGTGTACAATAACATCTTTGAAAAGTTTGATTAAAACAAAACTTCGGTGGGAGGCCGTTAGACTCTGGTGTTTCTTTATTGAGCGTTACAATGGATATTCCGAGCTCCCAGCGTGTCATCCAGCAGCTTGGAACGTACAAACCCACAATACACAGTTATTGATAGCTGTTTGTCCTGAAAGATTGACAAATGCAGGCAGACCACAGAGTAATTTACACCAGGATGATGGTGCTTCAAGAGTAAATGATATTCATCTTGGTGTGTTGTTGGAATTCATGATTCAGGGAGTCAAGCCCCACTGTGTCCCCCTTTCTCAATTGCTGACAGAATTCAAAGTGATGACCCTTATTCGTGTCAGTGGTCAGACTTCATTCAATATAAATAAGACACGACACATGCTAATATCTGAACAGTTTTGTCATAACACAACCCTTCACTATTACACTTTGCAATTTCCTTGTAAGTCTGCTTCTCCCCTGATCCCATGACACCAGTCCATGCAATACGTAATAAAACTTCAACAGATCTCTGTGCTTAAAGGAAACCCTTTTGTACTTTTGTACATATCAGAGTCAATGGAGATTCATTCAACCATCTGCTTTTTGTTTCATGAATCGATGACTAGTTAGCATTGCTGCCTCACAGTGCCAGAGATCCCGGTTCAATTCCCGCCTCAGGCAACAGTCTGTGTGGAGTTTGCACATTCTCCCCGTGTCTACGTGGGTTTCCTCCGGGTGCTCCGGTTTCCTCCCACAGTCCAAAGATGTGCAAGTTAGGTGAATTGGCCATGCTAAATTGGCAGTAGTGTTAGGTGTAGGCGTAAATGTAGGGGAATGGATCTGGGTGGGTTGCTCTTCAGAGGGCCGGTGTGGACATGTTGGGCCGAAAGGCCTGTTTCCACACTGTAAGTAATCTAATTTAAAAATGTTGTTGAAGCATCTGTGCCATCCAAAGTTTTTGTCAACATTTTGAGCAATTTCCTTCGTGCGCTCAGTCCCTGATTCAGGGCCTCAGCATTCGAACAGCAAGCATCGGAAAACCTGCTGCCTACTGTGACGATGCTATCACTTTAAAAACGGTTATTTTGTCCTTGGTTTCTTCGAAGAAGAGTCCGAAAGGCAGAGGTACCGAAGAGTCTCGGTTAACAATGGAAGGGGAGTGGCCACTTCTCCCAGATCAGGCATGTTTTCCCGTTTGTTTTAGCTGTAGCAGTCACAAAATCCAGGAGATTTCCAAGCTTCATTCCTCGGACTTTCTCTGAAATCTCTCTCTGGATCTTGTTCTCTCCTGCCTGTGTTTGAATTGACCTTTCTGCTAAGGGCTGTGTTTCTGGGATGGTACTGTATTGGAACAGTTAATTAGTAATAGTTACTGTATCAGACGGTTCCATTTTCCAATAGTTAACTTATTCTAAGTTCTTTCTTTTAGAGTCACAGAGTCATAGAGATGTACAGCACGGAAACAGACCCTTCGATCCAACCCGTCCATGCTGACCAGATATTCCAACCCAATCTAGTCCCACCTGCCAGCACCCGGCCCATATCCCTCCAAACCCTTCCTATTCATATACCCATCCAAATGCCTTTTAAATGCGCAATTGTACCAGCCTCCATCACATCCTCTGGCAGCTCATTCCATACACTTAGCACCCTCTGTGTGAAAAAGTTGCCCCTTAGGTCTTTTTCATATCTTTCCCCTCTCTCCCTAAACCGATGCCCTCTAGTTCTGGACTCCCCCACCCCAGGGAAAAGACTTTGTCTATTTACTCTATCCATGCCCCTCATAATTTTCTAAACGTCTATAATGTCACCCCTCAGCCTCCGACGTTCCAGGGAAAACAGCCCCAGCCTGTTCAGCCTGCCCCTTTGCTCAAATTCTCCAACCCTGCCAACATCCTTGTAAATCTTTTCTGAACCCTTTTAAGTTTCACAACATCTTTCCAATAGGAAGGAGACCAGAATTGCACGCAATATTCCAACAGTGGCCTAACCAATGTGCTGTACAGCCGCAACATGACCTCCCAACTCCTGTACTCAATACTCTGACCAATAAAGGAAAGCATACCAAACGCCACCTTCACTATTCTATCTACCTGTGACTCCACTTTCAAGGAGCTATGAACCTGCACTTCAAGGTCTTTTTGTTCAGCAACACTCCCGAGGCCCTTACCATTAAGTATATAAGTTCTGCTCAGATTTGCTTTCCCAAAATGCAGCACCTCGCATTTATCTGAATTAAACTCCATCTGCCACTTCTCAGTCCATTGGCCCATCTGGTCAAGATCTTGTTGTAATCTGAGGTAACCCTCTTTGCTGTCCACTATACCTCCAATTTTGGTGTCATCTGCAAACTTACTAACTGTACCTCTTATGCTTGAGTCCAAGTCATTTACGTAAATGACAAAAAGTCGAGGACCCAGCACTGATCCTTGTGGCTCTCCACTGGTCACAGGCCTCCAGTCTGAAAAACAGCCCTCCACCACCACCCTCTGTCTTCTACCTTTGAGCCAGTTCTGTATCCAAATGCTTCGTTCTCCCTGTATTCCATGAGATCTGACCTTGTTAATCAGTCTCCCATGGGGAACCTTGCTGAATGCCTTACTGAAATCCATATAGATCACATCTACCGCTCGACCCTCATCAATCCTCTTTATTACGCTTCAAAAAACTCAATCAAGTTTGTGAGACATGACTTCCCAGGCACAAACACTCTCAACGGGCTAAGGGAGGATGTAGAGCTACAGTGATAACAGCATTTCACTGGACTAACGGGAACACAAAAGGGACATCTGCTGGGCCTATATCATTTTGTTTCTTCATAAGGATGTGTGATGTCAATGCTTAGCCAGGCAGTAACAAGTGAACTGCAAAAGCATTGTATTGAAATGAAAGAACTGAGATGGTAAACTGTTGTGCTGACTGTATCTCTGTGTAAAGGATAGGATTAGGGTGTTTTTAGATGCTATGTAGTGAAATGCAGTGGATGTCCAAAGAGACTTGGAAGTTCAGGAGCATAGATCTTTAAAATTTCATAAAGAGATCCAGAAAATAATCAAGGAAGCTGATGGAATGCTCACCTTTATAACAACAGAACTGGAGTATAAGGACACAGAGACTATGGTGCATCTGTACAAAACCCTGGTAAGACCCTACTGGGAGAACTGTGAGCAGATCTGGGCACCACACCTTAGGAAGGATATACTGTACTGATCTTGGAGAGAGTACAATGTAGGTGATGGAAAGAGATTTAGATTAGGGCTAGGCCTGTTTTCTTGAGAATTTAGTCTCATCAAAAACTAGTCTCATCGAAATCTATAAAACTTTAACAGATAGATAGAGAAAAACTGAATTCACTTGTTGAGGATTGCAGAAGTAGGAACATATTCTGTGAAACAGGGCCAGACCGTTCAGTAGAGAAGGTCAGAAGGTCCTGCACAAAAACCGTGAGAGCCATTTGGAACTCTCTTCCACAAACAGCAATGGATGCTGGATCAGTTATTAATTTAAATCTGAGAGAGATACATCTTCTTAACCAAAGGTAATAAAGCAGAGGGGTCAAACAGTTATATGGAGTCAGGCCACAGATCAGCCCTGATCTCACTGAATAGTGGAATATGCTGGAGGAGCTGTATAATCAGCTCCTGTTCCTAGGGATGGGGATGAAATGCTGGCCAGCCAGCAATGCCCACCTCCCTCCAGTGAATAAAGAAAAATGTTCCCTATGTTTTAGGAAGAGACTTCTGTGAATGGGAGGGAAGCAGAACAAAGGGGAATGGGAAGGAATGGTCAGGGCGGAGAGGGATGTGGAAAGTGAAGGAAAGGGGGATGAGGTGAGATGGGAGAGAAGGAAAGGGAGGGACATGGATTGTGAGGAATAGGGGAGTGTGAGACCTTTGTGGAGAGCCAGCACCATCCCCCAGGATAGCTTTCTGACCCTGGGGAGAATCATTCCTATCTCAAGGTCAGAGACTCCAGGAGAAGCCGAGCACCAACCCCCTGGATCGGAGGGAGCAGCCCTCAGTGAGTGAACTCTGAAAGCTGAAAGTGAAAGCTCTCTGTGTGGGAGAGAGCTGGCGCTTTCCACTTTGCTCTTTACACATCTGTCAGGAAAAGGTGTAAAATGTTCGATTAGATTGTGGGAAAGGAAGAGGTGAGTCCCAAATCCTCTTTAATTTCAGGAAGGGGTCATTCCCGGTGGGATCGGGTGGATTTTATTCCTGCTGAAAGATCCCAATCAAATCCAAGGAGTTGAACGGGAAGCCGCTGGGGATTGTCCAGGGAAAAGGTGAGAACTTTCTCCAAAGTCTCTGATCAGCAGAACAGAGCCTGGAGCTGGCTCCTGTCAGTTTAAGGGAACAGGAGGGAGAGGCAATCTGCAACATTAAAGTCTCAGGGTCAAACACAGTGACTGGAAAGGGAGACGGGACATGAGCCGCTGGGTGTTGTAAAATAAAGAATTGATTCCTTTGAATAATTCCGTGTTTGTATCCTGGTGAACAAACCTTGAAAGCAGGAAGTTAATGTTCAGCATTCCTTCATCAACATGGATTGGTGCTTTGTTTCAGTCGTGTCTTTCGAGAGTGTTGGTGCAATCACTTTCACTTGCAATGTGTAAATATTTAATTTGTACAGTTCAGAGTGATGGACAAAGGAAACAAGGTGAATGTGAGGAAAAACATCTTTCATGCAACGACTAGTTAGAGTCTGGAATGTGCTGCCTGGGAATGTGATGGAGGCAGGTTCCGTTGAGGAATTGAGGAGAGTACAGGATGATGGTATGAATGGTAATGGTGGACAGGGATATTGGGAAAAGGCAGGCGATAGGTCCTGGATAATAGAACCAGACTTGGGGATGGAGCTGGTGCAGGTATGATGGGCAGAATGGCCTTCCTGTACACCACCATCATTCTGTAATTCTGTCTTGAATTCTTCCTCTGGCTCCCTCTGCCAATCTGACATCCCATTCTACATGAAGACTGAAGTTGTCCATGATTAATGGACTGCCTTTGTTACATTCCATCATCGTTTCCTGATTTATTCTCTGCCACACCGTATAGCTACTGATGGGAGCCTATCGACTACTCCTACCAGTATCTGCTTTCTTTTTTTATTTCTTACCTCCAACTGGATGGATTCTACATATTCCTGTCCAAGATCATTTCTCACAATCATACTGCCATTGAGGGTGCATACATGAGAATCAATGGTTGGCACAACATCGTGGGCTGAAGGGCCTGTTCTGTGCTGTACTGTTCTATGTTCTAATTCCATCGCATATCAACAATGTATATCTTTTCCTTCCTGACTGTCCTTTTTAGAAAGTCACGTACCCCTAAATATTTAGTTCTCAGCTTTGATCTCCTTGTAACCCTGGTCTCCACAATAGCTCTAAGATCATATCCTCTGTTAATCTGTATTTATACCATTAATCCATTTGTTTTGTTCTGAATTCTATGTTCATTCAAAGTCATAATTTTGCCTTTTTACCATTTTTGTCTTCCTTTGTTTTTCTATGTTTATTCACTCTGTCCCTTCCTGTCCCCATTTGGGTACTGTTATCGAACTAGCTGCCCCACGATGTTGCCAATTCTTCTTTGAAAGACTGCATTTCCCCTCTTTCAAACCCTTCATGCCCCTACTTAAAGCTCTCTCCACCCCAGGTCATTTGATTCAGCAGGACATCAGTCGCAGCCTGGTTCAAATGGAACCAGAACCACTTCCTCACCTCACTCCTGGTTCCAGTGCCCATCAACTGAAACCAGTTCCACTCATACCAATCTGTGCCATGGAGGCATGGGGAAACATAAATTGATTTAATTCAATAAATTGAGATAAGATACTGATGTCAATCACGGTGACCATGAAATTTCGAGATGGTCATAAAAACTCTCTTGGTCCATCAATGTCCTTTCAGCAAGGAAACCTATTCTCCTTACCTGGTCTGAGCAGGCCTCACTCCAGTTTAACAGCAATATAGTTCAGGCTGACCCTCTGAAATAGCTCTGAGACGCTCAGTTTTATTTTCAAGGTCAATTAGTGATGGATGTTGGACTTGGCAGCAACACCCACATCCCATAAAGAAATAAATTCGCGTTGGCAGGCAGTTTCAGTTTTGCAATCTAACGCTCAGTGTCAAATGTTAGCATCTGAAGAATTGGGCTGCTTTTGAGACCGTGATTTGTTCATAGCACAGAAAATAATTTTACATTTGAAAGACAATGTTCATCAAAGATTCATGGACTGGCTCCAGCACAAAGGAAGGCCATTGAGTTATTTATGTCAGCACTGGCTTCTACAAGAGCAATCAAATTAGTCCTACTCTCCTCCCTTTGCCCATTTTTCTCCAATTTATGTTTATCATGTTGCTTTTCTATTTGGTTTTTAAAGCCTTATGTGATTCTGCTTTCCAGACTGCAAGAAGCTGTAGGTGTGACATTGGTATAGCTCAGTGCCTTACAACAACATATCAGCCCCCTTGCTAGTTCAGCATTCCCCACTGTGACGAGTTGCTTGCCTCTCCCTCTGTGCTGATCAGCAATGGAAGCAAGTTAGCACAAAGTGAGAGCCATAAGTCATATCCGATGTTTATGCTTATTTGATTTGATTTATTTGTTGTCACTTGTATCTTGTTACAAAATACAGTATCATAATTTTCCACCGCCATCTTTAAACACAGAAAAATAAACCAAAACATTGAACATAAAAGCAGAATAAATTTTAAAAAGTGTTCAAATTTACAGTCATTCTTATGAAGTGCTTCATCATGGGCCATGGACCCTACTGGCCAGGCACGTTTCCGCTTTGCCACGGCACCAGCCCTGGAACTAAAGTCACCGCTCTTCAGTGCAATCTCGCCTCCACCAATGTCCTCGCCACTGAGTCCTCACTGGACCTTGCCAGTGCAGATGCTACCAATGCAGCCGAGTATTAAATCAGCCCAAACTCGATTTGACCATCACCATGAGTCTGCTTTGGGCCCAGCTTGCCAATAAAGCTGCTGCTAATTCCATCAGGTTTGGGCCCAGACACGTCTCTGCCTCCTGCCTCCATGAAACTGTGCTGCATGCAGGTGCTACCGGGAACCCAAACTCGCCGCAGCAGGAACAGCAGCACGTCAGTGCCTCACCAATACAGAAGCACCAGCAAAAACCCAAACCTGCCCCTGATGATGCTGCCATGAGTCCACACTACTGGGCCCACTCACCGTCACTGATGCCATAACCGGGACCGAGGTCTTTACTAAGAGCTAAGGAAAATAAAATAGAAGAGAGAAAACAAGAGAGCGAAGAGTAAAAAAGGAAAAGAAATGAAACTAAATGAAAAGTAAAGTGGATGGAGCAGACAGGCCCTGGGCTCAGAAACCCTACTCCTCTGCCATCTTACTGGAGGATGCATGAGATGTATGTGTGTTCCTGCATGCAAAGTGACCTGGCAGAAGCATGCAAGCCCAAACTGCCCCAAGATTGTCTCCATTGAATTTCATCTGTCATGTGGCTATTCAATAAGTCTGCTTGTAATCTCTTGAAATCTATTTCTGTTTTCCTCCCTGTTTACTGCACTTTCAGGTTTTCTGCCAACTGCATGTTGTGAAACTGTAGCCAGTACTCTTCATTGAAGGCATTTATGCATTTCAGGAACAGAAACTTGGGAAGCAAAAGCTCCAGTCTGTAGAACAGCTATTTCCCAAAACACGAATGTGTTCCATCCCTTTGATAATTTTGTACCTCTACTGCATTCTCTTTAATGATTTGTTCATGCGATGGAGGGGTGTCATTCTAAGCCGGCATTTATCACTCATCCCGAATTGCCCTCAAGCGTTAGTGATGAGCTACCATCTTGAACCTGCAGTCTTTGGGGAGCAGTTGCACCCACAATACTGTTCGGGTGGGAGTACTAAGGTTTTGACCCAGTGAAAGTGAAAGAACAGTGAAATAGTTCATCATCAGAGTAGTTTATGGCTTGGAGGAGACCATGGAGGTCATCATACTTTCATATCATCAAACTTTTCTGAGAAGATTCTTTGTTCATTTGTAAGTAGTTGTTTGAGAGTTGATAGACGTCAGTGTCCATGTGACCTGATTAATAATCTCAATTGTGTTCAACTTCATAAATCCATGCTCTCTCTTTATTCGTCCACGCTTGCCCAATGGCCATGAATTCTTCATCCAAATGAACGACCAAATCTTGTAAATTTTCTGTTTTGATTGTGGTTTAAAATGGGAAAATAATTGTTTTAAAAATGAAGGATTTTTGAAGGGTTGTTGCATTTTTAAAAAAACAAGTATGAGATTGTAAGCATTGTTTACACAGCTGCTTGTTCAAGCAGAATTGGAAGCCTAGTTTGTAGATGACCTGGAGCCAAGGGGTCTATACCAATAGACTTTGGCTGACAACCATGTAGCTAGATAAGTGACCAGTTATCAGTTACAAAGACCTTTAGCCTGTCAATGTCAGGATAGCAGGACAGCTTGGCAGGTATGAATATTTTGACAGAAACAATGGGATCACTGTTTCTTTTCTCTGCTGTAAAAAAACACCTTAAACCAAAGAAAGCTGGTTAGTCTCTCATCAGCAGTTGCTGTAAGCTGTGGCACTTAACCAGTCAGCCAGAGACATTTTGAGTGTGAACCAGCCACCCTGTACCTTCTCTAACCGAGTGACAGTGTCTAGAGAAGGAGAAGCAAGAGGCAGCAGGCTGACAAGCCAGAAAGACCTTCTCTGTGGATGTTATGAATTGAGACAATTGAACTGTGTTCACGGACTTATCCTGTGCCCATAATACCCATTTTTAAAAATTGGGGTCTGTGTGTGTGTTTTATAAGTGGTTGGAGTTTCAGCCAGCAGATTTACATGTTGAAGGTTCATAACTTTTTAACTGTAGCTGGAAACTATTTATTTTTAAGAAATTGTAATTCTTGTTAAGTGTAGAAACCTGGTCTGTGCTTCCTGCCAATCTGGATCTTAAAAACTGGTTAAGTGGGGAATTTCATGTACCTTTAAATAATATTTAACTTTCATGATGACTCTGGGAATAGCGGGACCTGGTGTTGAGCTCAATACCCCAGACTCTGGGAATAGCTGGACCTGGTGTTGAGCTCAATACCCCAGAGTCTGGGAATAGCAGGACCTGGTGTTGAGCTCCATGCCCCAGACTCTGGGAATAGCGGGACCTGGTGTTGAGCTCAATACCCCAGACTCTGGGAATAGCGGGACCTGGTGTTGAGCTCAGTAGCCCAGTCGGGCGTAACACAGATCATTGTTTATCACAAGTTTTCTCAGCCCTTACACATTGGCTGATAATCACCAAGTTTATTCTTCACCCCCTTCCTTATGAAACTGAGCGTGGTATTAGGGAGCCTAAACAAAACCAGAGTTAATGGCTATCAGGGTAAAAACGCTCCCATGGTTGCAGTCAGACCTGGATTTTAGGAAGATGGTTATGATTGTTGGAGGTCAGTCATCTCAGCTCCAGGGCATCTCTGCAGGAGTTCCTCAGTATAGTCTCCGAGGCCTAACAATCTTCAGCTGCTTCCTCGTGACCCTCTCTCCATCTTAAGGTCAGAAGTGGGTATGATTGTTAATGTTTGTACAATGTTCAGAACTGTTCACAAATCCTCAGATACGGAAGCATCCAAGTTGAAATGCAGCAACACCCCTGGACAATATCCACTTTTAAGCTAACTAGTGACAAGTAAAGCTTTTGCCAAACAAGTGCCAGGCAATGACCAGCTTCCAACAAGAGAAAATCAAACAATTATTGTCCCTTGACAAGGCTTGTATAGCCTTGAGTTTAGAAGACTGAGAGGGGATCTGATTGAGACATATAAGATTATTAAAGGATTGGACAGTCTGGAGGAAGGAAACGTGTTTCTGCTGATGGGTGAGTGCCGAACCAGAGGACACAGCTTAAAAATACGGGGTAGACCATTTAGGACAGAGATGAGGAGAAACTTCTTCACCCAGAGAGTGGTGGCTGTGTGAAATGCTCTGCCCCAGAGGGCCGTGGAGGCCCAGTCTCTGGATTCATTTAAGAAAGAGTTGGATAGAGCTCTCAAGGATAGTGGGAACAAGGGTTATGGAGATAAGGCAGGAACAGGATACTGATTAAGGATGATCAGCCATGATCATATTGAATGGTGGTGCAGGCTCGAAGGGCAGAATGGCCTACTCCTGTACCTATTGTCTATTGTCTATTGATGTTCAGTGATGTTATGATCACTGAATTCCCGATTACCAACATTCTAGCGGTTACCATTGATCAGAAACTGAATTGGATTCCTTACAAGAAGAGTTCAGAATCCAGGAGTCCTGCAGTGAGTAATTCACCTCATGACTCTCCAAAGCTTGTCTACCATCTACAAAATGCAATTTAGGAGTGTGATGGAATACTCTCCACTTGCATGTTGAGTGGCAGCTCCAACAACACTCAAGAAGCTCGACACCATCTAGGGCAATGCAATCCATTTGATTGGTACCACATCCATAAACATTTATTCCTTCCACTACTGATGATCAATAGCATTAGCATGTACTATTTACAAAATACAATGCAGAAATTTTCCAATGCTCATTGGAAAGCACCTTCCAAACCCACAATCTCTACCATCTAGAACAACAAATTCTGCAGTTACATGGGAACATCATCTGCAAGTTTCCTTTCAAGTGACTCACCACCCTGACTTGGTAATGTATCACTGTACCATCAGTGTCACTGGGTTGAAATCCTGGAAAACCATCCTGGGTTGACCAACATTAAATGGTCTGCAGCTGTTCAATGCAGCAGCTCACCATCATCTTCACAAGGGCAACTAGGAATGGGCAATTAATGCTGGCCCAGTCAGCAAATTCCATATTCCATTCTGAATAAAAAGGACAGGGTAAAACATTTGCCATCGTTCTGTCTTTGGGAATCAGGTCTACGTCTTTCAGCAACTTTCCAATTTCCACCTTTACATCTCTAAATAGTGTAAAACAAACCTCATCTTGACTGGGTGACCTCTCATTTTACATATATACTGCTCCATTTGATTTAATATTCTGTTATCTAATATCCCAGAAACCTTTTTCACTCGAGTCATTAAAGCCCACTTTCTTGATGAACAGCAGAAAATACTCATTTCAAACCTCAATCTTATCTTTTCCTTCACCAACAGTTCTCCATTTTGACCCCTGATCAATCCCACCACTCCTCTTTATAACCTGATTACTGTTAATACACCTATAAAACCTTGCGATTCTCGTTTATCTTTGCCAGACCTTTGGATTCCAGGAGATGGGCAGGTTCTTGATTATCGATTGGAAACATTAAAATGGTTTTACACAGTACCTGGAGCAGACAGTCAAACTTGAGTCTTCCGTTTCATGTTCAGATGACCTCTTATTTGGTTCTCTGCTCCCATAGCTCCTGGAAAAAGCAACTGCATAGATATCGCACTGTGGTTCTGTTCTCCCGACCATGCTTTTTCTCAGTCAGGAATAGTTATAATGTTAAATGTAGTGCATCATATGCTTATGAAGAATGTTTTTTTTTCATTTAACACACAAACAGGATTAATACAATCAGCAACTCATGTTTGTCCATTCCATTAGATCATTGCTGCTCTGTATCTCAACTACTTACTCAACTTTGCTTCACAGTAATCAGTACTCTTACCAAACAAATACAAGCTCAGTCTAGAAATGTTACCATTACTCATAAGAAGCTTTTGGGGAGAGTTCCAGAACTCTTTGTGGAAGAAACAAGTCCAGATTTCAGTCCTCAATGTCAGCTCTACTTTGTTTTAAGATCATGTTTCCTTCTGGATTGATTTCCCTTTGTTTATATTTATGAATTCATTATTATTTTAAATATGATCAGAGGAGCAACTTTCCATCTCATGAACTCAATACATTGGAAACCTCATCCATGCAACCTTTGCTTGGATATATTGCTCAACACACTGGCTTCATTCCAGTGAAAAGGCAAAATATATTCAAAACAAAAGGGAGGTAAAAAGAGGGTAACTGCAGCCGGATTAGTGTAACATCAGTTATTGGAAAAAAAGGTGGAATCAATTATTAAGGAAGTAATAGCAACAGAATTGGAAAATCTTAACCTTATCGAATGGACTCAGTATGGCTTGATGAAAAGGCAATCATGTCTGATTAATTTATGAGCATTTTTCAAGAAAGTGTCAGCCACCAGTGAATAAGGAGAAATAAGTCGATGTGATGTGTTTGGACTTACAGAGAGTATTCAACAAGTTACATCCCAAAAGTCAAAATAATATGAGAGGAGTCCACGGTGTTAGAGGAAGCATATTGGCAGGTGTTATTTTTCAAGTTCACGTCCAGAGGAGTGCAACAAAGTACAGAGCTGGGATTGCAACTGTTCACAAAATATATTGATGACTTAGAGAAAATGAATGCAGACACCTTTGCAGACGAAACAAAACCAAAAGGAGAGACCAGTTATGAGAGAGTTACAGACTGATGAAAGAGAGTTCAAAATCAGACAACACCAGGTTCAACAGGTTTATTTGGAAACACTCGTTTTTGGAGCGCTGCTCCTTCATCAGGTGGTTGTATAGAGATACTGCGAGGTTTAGTGAGTGACTAAAAGGTGACTTCCTGCACACTCGTCCCAGTCTGTTACACAGGGATACTGACCTGCCGCACACGCCTCCCAGTCTGTTACACAGTGAAACTGACCTGCCGCACACTCCTCCCAGTCTGTTACACAGTGACACTGACCTGCCGCACACTCCTCCCAGTCTGTTACACAGCGACACTGACCTGCTGCACACTCCTCCCAGTCTGTTACACAGTGACACTGACCTGGTGCACACTCCTCACAGTCTGTTACACAGTGACACTGAACTGCTGCACACTCCTCCCAGTCTATTACACAGTGACGCTGACCTGCTGCACACTCCTCCCAGCCTGTTACACCGTGACGCTGACCTGCTGCACACTCCTCCCAGTCTGTTACACAGTGACACTGAACTGCTGCACACTCCTCCCAGTCTGTTACACCGTGACACTGACCTGCCGCACACTCCTCCCAGTCTGTTACATGGTGACACTGACCTGGTGCACACTCCTCCCAGTCTGTTACACGGTGACACTGACCTGCTGCACACTCCTCCCAGTCTGTTACACAGTGACACTGACGTGCTGCACACTCCTCCCAGTCTGTTACACAGTGACACTGACCTGCTGCACACTCCTCCCAGTCTGTTACACAGTGACACTGACCTGCTGCACACTCCTCCCAGTCTGTTACATGGTGACACTGACCTGGTGCACACTCCTCCCAGTCTGTTACACGGTGACACTGACCTGCTGCACACTCCTCCCAGTCTGTTACACAGTGACACTGACGTGCTGCACACTCCTCCCAGTCTGTTACACAGTGACACTGACCTGCTGCACACTCCTCATAGTCTGTTACACAGTGACACTGACCTGCTGCACACTCCTCCCAGTCTGTTACACAGTGACACTGACCTGCTGCACACTCCTCCCAGTCTGTTACACTGTGACACTGACCTGCTGCACATTCCTCCCAGTCTGTTGCACAGTGACACTGACCTGCTGCACACACCTCCCAGTCTGTTACACAGTGACACTGACCTGCTGCACACTCCTCATAGTCTGTTACAAAGTGACACTGACCTGCTGCACACTCCTCCCAGTCTGTTACACCGTGACACTGACCTGCTGCACACTCCTCCCAGCCTGTTACACAGTGACACCGACCTGCTGCACACTCCTCCCAGTCTGTTACACAGTGACACTGACCTGCTGCACACTCCTCCCAGTCTGTTACACAGTGACACTGACCTGCTGCACACTCCTCCCAGTCTGTTACACCGTGACACGGACCTGCTGCACACTCCTCCCAGCCTGTTACACAGTGACACTGACCTGCTGCACACTCCTCCCATCTGTTACACAGTGACACTGACCTGCTGCACACTCCTCATAGTCTGTTACACAGTGACACTGACCTGCTGCACACTCCTCCCAGCCTGTTACACAGTGATACTGACCTGCCGCACACTCCTTCCAGTCTGTTACACAGTGACACTGACCTGCTGCACACTCCTCATAGTCTGTTACACAGTGACACTGACCTGCCGCACACTCCTCCCAGTCTGTTACACAGTGACACTGACCTGGTGCACACTCCTCCCAGTCTGTTACACAGTGACACTGACCTGCTGCACACTCCTCCCAGTCTGTTACACAGTGACACTGACCTGCTGCACACTTCTCCCAGCCTGTTACACAGTGACACTGACCTGCCGCACACTCCTCCCAGTCTGTTACACAGTGACACTGACCTGGTGCACACTCCTCCCAGTCTGTTACACAGTGACACTGACCTGCTGCACACTTCTCCCAGTCTGTTACACAGTGACACTGACCTGCTGCACACTCCTCCCAGTCTGTTACACAGTGACACTGACCTGCTGCACACTTCTCCCAGCCTGTTACACAGTGACACTGACCTGCCGCACACTCCTCCCAGTCTGTTACACAGTGACACTGACCTGCCGCACACTCCTCCCAGTCTGTTACACATCATTTCTGCTGCACAAAGCCATGCAATCTCTAATAAGTCCTTGCCTTTCCAAATCCATGTCCACCCTGTCCCTCCCAACAACTTGCCCACCACCAATGTCCGGCTCACTGGCTCTTCCGTACCACCTTTCTTAAACAGTGGCACCATGTGAGCCAACCTCCAGTTTTCCGTCACCTCACCTGTGACTATTAATGATCCAAGTATCTCAGCAAGGGGCCCAGCAATCACTGCTCTAGCTTCCCAGAGTTCTATGGTACACCTGGCCAGGTCCTGGGGATTTATCCACTTTTATGCATTTCAAGGCATCCAGCAATTTCTCTTCTGTCATATGGACATTTTTCAAGATGTCACCATCTATTTCCCTGCATTCTATATCTTCCATATTCTTCTCAACAGTAAACACTGATACAAAATACCTATTTAGAAACTTCTCCCATCTCCTGCAGCTCCACACATAGGCTGCTTTCTGATCTTTGAATTAGTTAAGGAAGTAACAAACCATGTGGATAAAGAGAAACCTGTGGCTCTGTGTACTTCAATTTTCAGAAGACATTTCACAAGGTTACAGCATAAAATAAGAGCTAAAGTTGTTGTGGTGACACAACGGATGGATAGTACAGGTTAGCTCCCAGGAACCATAGATGTACACGTGTCATTTCAGATTGTAAGTTGTAATGAAGAAATGCCCAAGAAATCAGCGCTGAACCTCAACTATTTACAATTTATATTGATAATTTGGATGAAGGGGCTAAATGAAAAGTTGCTAAATTTGTGAGTGATACAAATATATGTAAGAAAGTAAAATGTGGAAGCAATTTAAGGAATCATTAAATAGATGTGGAAAGGTTATGTTAATTGGTAGAAACTTTGCAGAGTAATTATGAGGTGGAAAAATGTGAAGTTGTTTGTTTGGGTGGGAAGAAGAGACAAGTAACATTTTATTTAAATGGTGAGACAGTGCAGAACATTTTGGAACAGAGGGATCTGGGTGTCCTGGTGCATGAAGCACAAAATGTTAGTGTATAGGCACAGCAAATGATTAGCAATGATTTAGAAATGGGATGTTTGCTCTTGATTGCGAGGGGAATGCAATATAAAAGTAGGGATGCTTTGCTGCATTTATATGGGTCATTGGTGAGGCCACCTTGAGAGAACTACTTCTGGTTTTGGTCATTTTATTGAAGAAACAACATAATTGTATTCAAAGCAGTCTGTTGAAGGTTCTCACAAATGATCCTGGTGTGAACAAGTTACTTGGAGGAAAGGGTCGGCCTGAATCATTTGGAAATTTAGAAACATGAAAAGTAACCTTCTTGTATCATTGAAGGTTTGTTTGTAATTTATCAGAGGGTTGGTGAAAGGAAGATTTTCCTTGTGGGAGAGGCTAGAGCAAGGAAACAACATCTGAAAAGAAGGTGTCTCCTTTTATTCTTTCCTGGGCTGTGTGTGTTGCTGGAAAGGTCATGCTTTGTTGTCTATTGTTTATTGTCCTTAAACTGGGTGACTTACTCGGCACATCAGAAGGCAAGGGAGTCAGAGTCTTCTGGAGATCTGACAGGAACCTGCAGCTGAGACCATAGTTGGTTATTCCTGCTCCCGATTTGTATGTCTGTATCTATATTTGCATGTAGATATTGAACCTGAGACTGTCTGCTCTGCCAGTGCCATTGGGTTAATAATTTTGGTTTTGCCTGATGGATTGAGAGGGTCTCCTGGAAAAAACACAAAGTGGAATCTGTCTTGTATCTGGGCAATGTCTAAATGCCTAAGGTTTCTCACTGTACTTACTTAATATGTAGATGACCTTGTCAGAAACACAAAGCTGAAAATAGCACTTTGTTGGTGAAATGAAACAAAGAACTGTGGGTGCTGGGGCTCTGAAATGAACAAACGACAAAAATTCTTGGAGAAATGCTAACAGGTCTGGCAGCAGAGGTGCTGTGATCAAAGGTAATGGGGAGAAGGCAGGAGAATATGATTGAGAAACATTTTAGCAATGCATATCGATAACTTGGCTACGTTCGGGACATCACCCGCGCGCTCCACCACCTCCATGATTTTCGCTTCCCCGGTCCCCAACGCCTTATCTTCACCATAGACATCCAGTCCCTGTACACCTCCATCCCCCATCATGAAGGACTCAAAGCCCTCCGTTTCTTCCTTTCCCGCCGTACCAACCAGTACCCTTCCACTGACACCCTCCTTCGACTGACTGAACTGGTCCTCACCCTGAACAACTTCTCTTTCCAATCCTCCCACTTCCTCCAAACCAAAGGAGTAGCCATAGGCACCCGCATGGGCCCCAGCTTTGCCTGCCTCTTCGTAGGATATGCGGAACAGTCCATCTTCTGCAGCTACACTGGCACCACACCCCACCTTTTCCTCTGCTACATCGATTACTGTATCAGTGCTGCCTCGTGCTCCCAAGAGGAGGTGGAACAGTTCATCTACTTTACCAACACCTTCCACCCCGACCTCAAATTCACCTGGACCGTCTCAGACTCCTCTCTCCCCTTCCTAGACCTGTCCATTTCTATTTCGGGTGACCGAATCAACATTTACTATAAACCGACCAACTACCACAGCTACCTAGACTACACCTCCTGTCACCCTGCCCCCTGCAAAAACGCCAACCTGTACTCCCAATTCCTTAATCTCTGCCGCATCTGCTCCCAGGCGGACCAGTTCCAATACCGTACAACCCAAATGGCCTCCTTCTTCAAAGATCGCAATTTCCCCAAAGATGTGATCTACGATGCCCTCGGCCACATCTCTTCCACATCCCGCTCCTCCGCCCTTGAGCCCCGCCCCTCCAACCGCCACCAGGACAGAACACTACTGGTCCTCACCTACCACCCCACCAACCTCCATATACAGCGTATCATCCGCCGTCATTTCCGCCACCTCCAAACGGACCCCACCACCAGGGATATATTTCCCTCCTCTCCCCTATCAGCATTCCGAAAAGACCACTCCCTCCGTGACTCCCTCGTCAGGTCCACACCCCCCACCAACCCAACCTCCACTCCCGGCACCTTCCCCTGCAACCGTAAGAAATGCAAAACTTGCGCCCACACCTCCCCCCTTACTTCCCTCCAAGGCCCCAAGGGATCCTTCCATATCCGCCACAAATTCACCTGCACCTCCACACACATCATCTATTGCATCCGCTGCACCCGATGTGGCCTCCTCTATGTTGGGGAGACAGGCCGCCTACTTGCGGAACGTTTCAGAGAACACCTCTGGGTCCCCCTGACCAACCAACCCAACCACACCATGGCTCAACACTTCAACTCCCCCTCCCACTCCACCAAGGACGTGCAGGTCCTTGGACTCCTCCATCGCCAGACCATAGCAACACGACGGTTGGAGGAAGAGCGCCTCATCTTCCGCCTAGGCACCCTCCAACCACAAGGGATGAACTCAGATTTCTCCAGTTTCCTCATTTCCCCTCCCCCCACCTTGTCTCAGTCAAATCCCTCAAACTCAGCACCGCCTTCCTAACCTGCAATCTTCTTCCTGACCTCTCCGCACCCACTCCACTCCGGCCTATCACCCTCACCTTGACCTCCTTCCACCTATCGCATCTCCAACGCCCCTCCCCAAGTCCCTCCTCCCTACCTTTTATCTTAGCCTGCTGGACAACACCTTCCTCATTCCTGATTCTCCTGTTCCTTGGATGCTGCCTGACCTGCTGCACTTTTCCAGCAACACATTTTCAGCTCTAAAGGGACTGAATCCAAGTTGCTAAATTTGCTCGTAATACCAAAATATTACAAAAGTAAAATATGGAATGGACTTAAGGAGTCAGTAAAGGTGGAGCAAACCTGATGGGCCAAATGGCCAAATTCAGCTCCTATATCATATGGGTCTTGTTCTCCTGCTTTGTCTTTGCCTTCTCCATATTCTGACGCACTTGTATATTTAAAAAACTCTGTGGTCTTTACATTTACTTCATTATTTAAATTTTCACATGATTCAAATATATTTGTCTGAACTGAAATTTGTTTTATTCAACTGCTTTCCAAGTTTTGAATGTTAGAAGCATATTGTTGAGCGGCAGGTTGTAATTGATTGATAACAGAAGCTTAGTTTGGATTTAATTAAGTTCAAGCATGTTAAACAATTGCCCTCAATCAAACTGAAATAATTGGGCTTTTTCTTTGAATGATTTTCTTGCACTGTTCATGTCGTGATTGTAACGGGCAGGAGCTCGCCTCGTGCCTTTGCCACCAGAAGAAGAGAATGAATTTCTTGCGAGACGCTCCGGGCACAGGAGGTGCGCTGCTGTGCATTACAATCACCACAGTTCAGTTTCAAGGATCAGGTAACTCGAGACTGAGCCATTCAAGAGGTGCTTCTGGAATATTGGAAAAGGTCACCGGGTTCCGATTACTCTCCCTCATTTTTTTCAAAAATTGTACAATTTCAGAGTCAGTGTATTTGTTTCAAAATGATGGAATGTAGTTTTCCTTATTTCACTACCTCAGATGAGAAAGGAAAACAATTTAAAATGTCAGCCTCCTTCTCAGTTTGAACTGGTTCTACAGTTGCCAGGGAATAAGACAATATGTAGGGCTGAAAGGGGAAAGCAGGGCAAATAGTCGAGCTCAATCAAAGAGCCAGTATGTATTTGAGGGGCTGAATGGCCTCTTATGCCTTTGTAAACATGGTGAAGCCAGTTTTTAAGATTGGCCACTAATCTTTCTAAGGTGGCTGCTCCGCCTACTGTACAGTGATGGAGAAGGAATAAGGCCTGTTTTGGCTGCAGCTCTGAGCAAAACAATTAAATTACAACAAAAGTGTGAAAAACATTTAATCAATCCTTGGGTATGATAATCTAATCATCATGAATTTAATAATCACAAGTGTTTTCTAAAAAATCTTTAAAAAGAAGTATTAACTTGAGCATTCTTTCGTTGGGAGGTCACGTCATGGGTATACAGGACATTGGTTAGGCCACTTTTGGAATGTTGCGTACAATTCCGGTCTCCTTCCTATCAGAAGGATATTGTGAAACTTGAAAGTGTTCTGAAAAGATTTACAAGGATTTTGCCAGGGTTGAAAGGTTTAAGCTATAGGGAGAGGTGGAGTAGGCTCGGGCTGTTTTCCCTGGAGTGTCAGAGGCTGAAGGGTGACCTTATAGAGGTTTATAAAATCATGGGGTGCACGGATAGGGTGAATAGAAAAGGCCTTTCCACTGGGGCGGGGGAATCCAGAACTAGATGGCATTGATTTAGGGTGAGAGTGGAAAAATTTTAAAGGGGACCTAAGGGGCAATTTTTCATGTAGACGGAGGTGCGTGTATGGAATGAGCTGCTAGAGGAAGTGGTGGAAGCTGGTACAATTACAACATTTAAAAGGCATCTGAATTGGTATATGAAAAGGAAGGGTTCAGAGGGATATGGGCAGGGTACTAGCAAATAGGTCTAGATTAGGTTAAGATATCTGGTCGGCATGGAATAGTTGGACAAAACAGTCTGTTTCTATGCTGTACATCTCTATGACTCTCTGACTGTCTATGACTAATGAAGGTTTGCCAGTCATAATATCTGAAATAGTGTGCATTCATTTATCAGCATGGCCACAGCATGTTTTAATGGCACAGCATACAGATCTCCATGCTTTAAGGCTCAGTTCTTGTTGGGCACCCAATCCTGAGGGCAGTAATTACAGCCCACTGACAAACATTCATGTCAAACCTCAAGTCTTGAATCACTTTAATTCAGAATTATTCTCTAGATGTTCATGAATCAGAGTATTTTATGAAGAGGTTCAGAGAAATTGCGTGGAGAAGTAAAAAAAGGAAAAGAATAATAATACACGCTGAATGCTTGTAGGATAGAACACAAGCACAAAATTTGGTCTGTGCGTTGTAAGGTGGTACGAGTGCATTGTTGATGTACCGTGACATTGGTAACAAATAAACAGACTGTCACTTCTCTCCCTCTCAGGTAATCCTCCTCCTGCTGAGATCTCAGGATGAACGCTGTTCACCACGTTGTGGTTCTTACTGCTTGTGATTCAGCACACGGTGAATGGTAACAATCTGCTGAAACAATCTCCAAATGCCCTCCAATGCTGTTACTTACATGGATTCAGACAGTCCATTCGGTTTTAACAAACAAGATTTTTATTACATTGGGAATAATGTATCAGGCATTGATAAACAATAATTTTATGAGTTAATTGCCATTTCTCTTCAACTGAGAATTTGACTTCATAATTCTGGTCATTATTCTGTGAAAACTAAGAATGATTGGCTTTTACCAATATTAATATACAATTTATTTTTATAAATCTGGAGAGATTGTATTGGTTAGGTTTAATATTAATCATAGACAATGCTGGAGTAATTCGAATTATCTTCTCAATTGATAGTTTCAATGAACATTGTATACATTGAAGTTGTATTCTCTTTCTGATTAAAAACCAAAGAACTGCAGATGTTAGAAATCAGAAATAAGAACAGAAATTACTGGAAAAACTCAGTAGGTATGGCAGCATTTGGGGAGAGAAAGCAGAGCTCACATTTCAGGTCCAATGTCCCTTCATCAGAACTCCATTAGAAATTAGAAAGTTATAGTAAAAAAAAGTGGACAGGAGAGAAGACGGGGTTGAGCAGCTTGAACTTGAAGAGAATTGGTCAGAGTTTGTTGGTAAAAGTGAGGGTTCTGATGAATATCTGTTGTACAGTAGGAAAGAGGGCCGTGGCAATGACTGAATCCAGAGGATAACAGGTGGCATTACAAAGACTCTCTTCCTGGGATTCACTTCATAATGGCAAGTATCTAGAAATGACATTGATCCCAGCAATCAGGAGCAATACTGGTGACAAGGGAAGAATTTGTGTGGTCCCTTTAAATCCTTGAAGTCAAAAATCAAGACGTTCCTATGGAAAACATGAAATCTTTTCTCATACCTTTTGTGGTGTTTGTCCTAATTTATCTAATTCAGCAGCAGCCTTTCATAAATTAAAATAAAGTTATGTATTTCTTATATTTGCCCTGAATTATTGCAGTGTTCCACATACATGGTCTTGTGCATGGTCCTCTCTCTCAGTCTCATTCTCTCTCCCCCACTCTCTCTCTCTCTCTCTCTCTCTCTCTTTATACCTGTCACCCTTTATTTTACTACTCCCTTAACTGTATGTACATAATATATATGTATAAATCCAACAATTATAATTATTCTGCAGGAATTATAGCTAACATATGTACATCATCAAATTATTTGCGAAAATGAACATAGAAAAAGGAAACAATCCTTGCATACTGTACATTGATGTGATCAGTCTCTCAGGGGGAGATAGCAATTCTGAGAAGGCTGGCTCCTTGTCTTAATGAATGTAGTCTCCAGGGTTTCGGGAAGTTCCTGTTGTCCCACAGATATGTACCTCTCTGATTGGTGGTTGTTGATCTGTGATGCTGCTTTGTCTCCCCTCAGGGTATGTTTACCCTGGCTCGGAGATACATGACACCCTGATCCCATCTGGACAGGCTCGGTATTCTGAGGGATACCACACCTGTTGGCGATTGCAGCAACCAGCTGTTCCACATGTCTCCTTCAGACCAGTTCACCTGTTGTCTGTACCATGGAGGACAGTGGTCCTGTCTGAGCCACGGCCACCACTGGGATCCATTTATCCCCAGATGTGTAAATTTTAAGCCAACACAGTCGTTTCTCTTTGGAATACTCTCGACCTTGAAGTTTCTACTTTCTAACTATCTGTCTTTCTTAATTTCACTCAACTATCTCTGTGGTCTCTTCCAGCCGCAGTAAGTCAAACATGGTCGGTTGAACATGAAGGGTGGCGGTGAACACTGGGTCATTGTGTGTGCTGAGGAACGTTTTGACTCACCATACGAGCAAACCCACCTCTTCTGAGGCCTTTAAAGCTTGCTTCAGGGTTTGTATAAATCTCTCTGCCTGGCCGTATGTCACAGGATGATATGGAGCCAATCTCATGTGTCCGATTCCACGATTTTCCAGGTGTTCTTCAAACTCTTGCACCATAAATTGTGCATCATTGTCACTCATGACTTGTTTCTGGCTCCTGAACCTGGCATATATTTCATCCAGTTGGCCTATCATTGCTGTCACAGATACTGATTGCATAACCGTCACCTTTGGCCACATTGAGTGAGCATCCACAACCACTAGTAACATGTGTCCCTCTACTGGTCCCACAAAATGCTGCTGTCACAATAATTGAGGCCATTACCATGGGTGAAGGGATGACAATAGCAGCACCTTCCTTATTGTGTGCAGCATTCACATCACCCCATTTTGTCCTCAATCTTGGATTACACCTTTGACCCCCAGGAGTAGCTCCTGGCTATCTCCTTCATTAACACCATGCCAGGGTACCCTTTGTGTACTTGTTACAGCACCTGATAGCGAAGGATAACAAATCTCATTTCCCACATTAAACACCCATCCAATACAGACAATTCCCACCTCCTGGGCAGGTAAGAGCATGCTTGTGAGCAGTTTTTAAAACAAGTCCTTCCTGTCAAACCTATGAGATTAGATTCCCTACAGTGTGGAAACAGGCCCTTTGGCCCAACAAGTGCACACCGACCCTGCAAAGAGTAACCCACCCAAACCCATTTCTCTCTGACTAACGCACTTAACACAATGGGCAATTTAATATGGCCAATCCACCTGACCTGCACATCTATGTCCATCACTAGGCTCAAGACTGGGTCATTCTGGGTAGCACTCCACACCTGTCGCACTGACTGGGACCTTGTTTCCTGGGAAGAGTACATAATTTTCAGGTTCCAGTCGGGGACATTCTTATTTCCTGTAGGGAAAACCATGGCAAAGCATCTGCTTCTCTGCCTGTCTGTATTTGATCTCATATGAGGAGGCTGACAGAGTCAGAGCCCATTTCTACAGGAGTGCAGCCACCCTTATAAGGTAATCCCTTATGCAGGCAAACAACGGAGGTTAGTGGCCTGTGGTGAGTCAGTCACACAAAGTACCTGCCATAAAGGAGTTGGGTGAACTGCTTAAAACTAAACCAAATGCACGATCCTTCCTCTTCCCCTTGG